>NC_047103.1:142369558-142669558 GCF_902500255.1 Thalassophryne amazonica | reverse complement strand
CTTGGGTCCGAACTGCTGTGGCTCCGGACCGTTTGCGCTGTTGAGAGCGCGCTGTGTTTCCACCTCACCAGACCGCGGACTTTTTAGTTGTTTAGCACTGCACACACTGTTATGTTTATTAAATTCTGTTATCTTTTGAACCGTGCTCTGCTTATTTTATGCTGGGTCCTTTCAAACGCTGGGTCGGTGCTCCGACCGCGTCCGAAACATAACATAGAGTCCAAATTTATGAAGAATATTCTCCGGTCCTCAGCAGCACATTCCTTTGCAATGCAACAGTATGCTCCAAGAGTGTCTCTTTGACCTTCCCCAGTATGGTATCCATTTTGCATTTGAGTTCAAGAGTTCACACAGTCTGAGATTACACAGCATTGCCCAACTCATTACTCATGATGGACAGATGAGACGAGATTCTACTACTGGTCCGGTGCATCCAGCTAGTCGCGCGCGTGTGTCCTGCCAACACGCATGTCTTGTGGATACTGCGCGTCAGGACTGCCACCACGTCATGTGGAAAAGAATTCACGTGGGTGGTGTGACAGTCAGGTCACCCGCTCCGTGATATCTGATGGTCCATTTCAAACTCAGAGCAGCCTATCAATGGGCTGCAGCGTGCGCACACTCGCTCACTGCAGCCCGTTGCCAAGCAATATACTGTATTTTTATTTATGTCCATGTGATAACAGCAAGCAGACACAGAAACACGCGCATCACAGTGGGCAGTTGTTAGTCCATGTCCGCCCAAACACAGCAAGTGTTGCCCAGCTGGGATGCCCAGATCAACAGATCTCCACAGCTGCTTCTGTCGGTGGCCACACCTCCTGTCAGTTTAGCGCACACACCAAAGCCACACTCCTGGGGCACTTAGACAAATTTCACTGCCAGCACGACAATGATTGTCTTCTGAATGTTGTCGTATTAATAGTACGAATGGCCACACATTTTCTAAGTGCCACCTGGAATTTGGCCAACACCTGCTGTGAGAGGGATCAATGGATTCGCACAGCGCGCACTCTGTCTTTCAGCCGCTGGTGTGCACAAATAGATGTAGCAACAGGTGTACGAAACAGCTATGATTTTACACGTTTTGCACACGATTCCTGCTTCATGTGCACTTTATGCGCAAATCAACCAAATTCACACTATGTGTGAAGGGGCCCTTAACCATGTTCAAAATGTTCATACCGATTGGTTAAATGTTGTGTACACATCTGTCTAGTTTGTTTTTGTGCAAGCTTGAAAAATGGCATTCATGTGGTCGCAGAATGTTAACAAATACGACCCCAGCACTCTAAGAACAATGGCATTCGCTGTCCTGAAAAATCATCAACAATTCCATACCCCACTGTCCAATGACGCATAGACTCCATAAGCTCTATGCTGGAATCTCCTGAACACACAGAGACAAGAACGTCACTGCTGAAATAAGCAAAGCTCTCTTCAGGGTGGACACTTTGACAAACTACAGATACACTTCTGATGTCAAGATTGGCCACATTAAATTCAGTGTGTTTGAGAAATTGATGCTGATCACCACAAGTTTAATGTTACCCCAATTAGTTTTACCCTTGTGGATTTTAAAGTGATTTGTAATTGCATTGCTATTAGATCGGTATCAGACGATCCCTTTGATATTGAAATCAGGTCATTAAAAAGGTGGATCAGTTCTTCTCAAAATAGTCTGAAAATATGCATGCTCTCTTCATTCCCTCAGTTTTTTATTTTCTTTTTTTTTATTTGCTTTCAAAAAATTTGTGACATGTTTGTCATGGCCACATTTGTTTTCCATTGATGATTTTCTCACTTCAATTTCCCATATACAGTAGTGTTCAGAATAATAGTAGTGCTATGTGACTAAAAAGATTAATCCAGGTTTTGAGTATATTTCTTATTGTTACATGGGAAACAAGGTACCAGTAGATTCAGTAGATTCTCACAAATCCAACAAGACCAAGCATTCATGATATGCACACTCTTAAGGCTATGAAATTGGGCCATTAGTAAAAAAAAAAAAAAAAAAAAAAAAGTAGAAAAGGGGGTGTTCACAATAATAGTAGTGTGGCATTCAGTCAGTGTTTGTCAATTTTGTGGAACAAACAGGTGTGAATCAGGTGTCCCCTATTTAAGGATGAAGCCAGCACTTGTTGAACATGCTTTTCTCTTTGAAAGCCTGAGGAAAATGGGACATTCAAGACATTGTTCAGAAGAACAGCGTAGTTTGATTAAAAGTTGATTGGAGAGGGGAAAACTTATACGCAGGTGCAAAAAATTATAGGCTGTTCATCTACAACAGGGGTGGGCAATCATGTGCCATGAAGGGCCGAAGCACTGCAGGTTTTCCTTGCTACCAATCATCTCAGCAGGTGATTTCATTAATGTTCAGGTGTTTCAGCAGGTGATTTCATTGACAACCAGGTGTTTATGTTCAAGGGAGAAGCTCATCAGCAACCCACCTGCTGAGGTGATTGGTTGCAAGGAAAACATGCAGTGTCTCGGCCCTCGTTGCCCACCCCTGATCTACAATGATCTCCAATGCTTTAAAATGGACAAAAGACCAGAGACGTGTGGAAGAAAATGGAAAACAACCATCAAAATGGATTGACGAATAACCAGAATGGCAAAGGCTCACCCATTGATCAGCTCCAGGATGATCAAAGACAGTCTGGATTTACCTGTAAGTGCTGTGACAGTTAGAAGACAAGAATCCCCCGCAAAGTCCCTCTGTTAAATAAAAGACATGTGCAGAAGAGTTTACAATTTGCCAAAGAACACATCAACTGGCCAAAAGAGAAATGGAGGAATATTTTGTGGACTGACGAGAGTAAAATTGTTCTTTTTGGGTCCACGGGCTGCAGACAGTTTGTGAGATGACCCCCAAACTCTGAATTCAAGCCACAGTTCACAGTGAAGACAGTGAAGCATGGTGGTGCAAGCATCATGATATGGGCATGTTTCTCCTACTATGGTGTTGGGCCTATATATTGCATACCAGGTATCATGGATCAGTTTGGATATGTCAAAATACTTGAAGAGGTCATGTTGCCTTATGCTGAAGAGGACATGCCCTTGAAATGGGTGTTTCAGCAAGACAATGACCCCAAGCACACTAGTAAATGAGCAAAATCTTGGTTCCAAACCAACAAAGTTAAGGCCTCGCAGATGTGAAGAAATCATGAAAAACTGTGGTTATACAACTCAATACTAGTTTAGTTAGTTTTGAGTTTGTAGCATCAACAGCAGATGCTACTGTTATTGTGAACACCCCCTTTTCTACTTTTGTTTTTTTTTGTTTTTTTACTAATAGCCCAATTTCATACCCTTAAGAGTGTGCATATCATGAATGCTTGGTCTTGTTGGATTTGTGAGAATCTACTGAATCCCCTGGTACCTTGTTTCCCATGTAACAATAAGAAATACACTCAAAACCTGGATTAATCTTTTTAGTCACATAATACTACTATTATTCTGAACACTACTGTATGATGTATCTAATGGCTGGTGACATCTGCCAGAAAATAATAAATGAATTAACAAAATTGTGAGGCAGATGACTGGCTCTTCACAGGGCTTTGGGATATGACTTTCCAAGTATGGGTCTGCAGCCTCATTTCTGCCATGTTATTAGGCTGTGAGTGTGGACCCTCAATGCAGACTCCCAGACCAGGCGTAGGTGTAAAATAAGTCATTGTCTTTATTCCAGGCTCATGTACAGTACACAGGTTATCAATCAGGGCTGGGCAAAAATTCAGTCATGGTCAAGCAGGGTTCCAAGTTACGAGCAAACACAGATCTCAGGGTTGAGGCAAAAAGGTGTGGTCAAAAATACAAAGCAGGATCTATGTACATGGCAAGACAAAACAGGACTGAATCTGGAGCTGGTAAGTGTGCAAAGACAACAAACTGGCAAAGGAATGGTGGCTGGGAGACGTTTAACCCTCTGGGGTCCAAGGGCATTTTTTTGGACAGTTCACTCGCCTGGCATAAATGATTTATTATTGCTGTTAACATCTCTCCCTGCATCCCACAATCAAGTTTTATGTATGTTTTTTCAGGACAACCTGTGCTTTCAGAATATATATGCTTTTGTTGTGTTTTATAAGTGTAATAAAGGTTTACAATCAAAAATAAGAAAGAAAAAAGTAAAGCAAAAAATAATTTTACACGCACATTTATTCAAAACACAGCAAACTATAATAACTGTTTTGACACTTTATGAAGGTAATTTGAGGTCTTGTATGAAAGACTGTACAACAAAAAGGTTCAAACAATAAACATAAATGCACATTTTGAACAATACGAGGTCTATTAGAAAAGTATCCAACCTTATTATTTTTTTCAAAAACCATATGGATTTGAATCACGTGTGATTGCGTCAGACAAGCTTGAACCTTCGTGCGCATGCGTGAGTTTTTTTCACGCCTGTCGGTTGCATCATTCGCCTGTGAGCAGGCTTTGAGTGAGGAGTGGTCCAGCCCCCTCGTCATCATTTCATTGCCAGGAAATGGCGGAATGATTTGGGCTTATTTCCATCAGAATTTTTTCAGAAACTGTTAGAGACTGGCAGCTGGAAACCATTAGAAAAATTTATCTGGCTTTCAGTGAAAATGTTACGGGCTTGGTAGAGAATAAGGAGTGTTACTGTCGCTTTAAGGATGGCCCCCAGTGGCTGTGGGGTGCGCCGCGCTCCGAAGCCGCTATCGACAGGCTGAACGTCCATTTCATTTCTAAACAGATGGCTGTCTGGATCCGTGACCATCGTATGCCATTTCTCTGGTTATCACAAGAGCTGGACATCAACCATTTTCCGGCAGATTTCACTTTTAACAAGAGATTTTGTCATGGAAAGCCAAGCGGAGGCTTCACGCGTCACGATGGATTCCCTACTGGAGCGAGACAAAACCCCCTCCATTTTGGTCTCACAGGATGGCTTTGAGATGCCGTTCAGACAGCTGTCGGTGGTTTTTCCATCGAGTGATTATCCACGAAATTGTGGATGTGCCTGGACATGCCAGAACATGTCCGTGAGACTTCATCACGGCATTGCTTTGTGCCATGTGGCACCGCCGCGACGCGTGAAGCCTCCGCTCCTCTTTGCATGACAAAAACTCCTGTAACAGTGGAATGTGCCGTTCATTTCCAAACTGGACGCTGTGTTTTATCCGGGACGTCGTCTGACTAGCACAGGGAATGTGAAAAGACGTGGACATCAGCACTTTTTTGGCACATTGAGACAGACATGCGGAGGAATTCCGCACGTCGCGGCGGTGCCGCATGGTGCAAAGCAACGCCGTGATGAAGCCTCACGGGACATGTTCTGGCATGTCCAGGCACATCCACAATTTCTCGGATAATCACTCAATGGAAAAACCACCGACAGCTGTCTGAACGCCATCTCAAAGCCGTCCTGTGAGACCAAAACGGAGGTGGTTTTGTCTCGCTCCAGTAGTGAATCCATCGTGACGCGTGTAGCCTCCCCTCGGTTTTCCATGACAAAATCTCTTGTTAAAAGTGAAATCTGCTGGAAAATGGTTGATGTCCAGCTCTTGTGATAACCAGAGAAATGGCACACGATGGTCATGGATCCAGACAGCCATCCGTTTAGAAATGAAATGGTCGTTGAGCCTGTCGATGGCGGCTTTGGAGCGCGGCGTGTCCCACAGCCGCTGGGGGCCATCTTTAAAGCAACAGTAACACTCCTTATTCTCTACCAAGCCCGTAACATTTTCACCAAAAGCCAGATACATTTTTCTAATGGTTTCCAGCTGCCAGTCTCTAACAGTTTCTGAAAAAATTCTGATGGAAAAAAAAGTCCAAATCATTCCGCCATTTCCTGGCAATGAAACAACGATGAGGGGGCTGGACCACTCCTCACTCAAAGCCTGCTCACAGGCGAATGACGCAACTGACAGGCGTGAAAAAACACGCATGCGCACAAAGGTTCAAGCTTGTCTGACGCAATCACACGTGATTCAAATCCATATGGTTTTTGAAAAAAATAATAAGGTCGCATACTTTTCTAATAGACCTCGTATATAAAAATGGTCTATGCATTTTGTTGTCCATTAATATGGTAGTGCTTTACACCGAGAAAGCAACAGAGTTATCCAGTAACATTCACATGCAAACTCGTGAAGCAATCCTGGTAGTTACACACTCTTTGTTTGAGCACGTGAGATTGTCATCAGACGCTCTCCATCTGCTTTCATTGATCGCACTGGATGTACTCATTGGAGCACCAAGGGGGCTATTCAAACGGGCCAACTAGTAACATATCACTCCTGAAAACGATCTTTGGCTTTTCACGTGAGGTAAATCTGCCCTACAATTGGATTTTGGAAAATCATGTGACGGTGAACCAATTCCGATTGAACACTCACATTGCGCACGTCATCACACAGCTTCTATGAGGAGTACAAAGATGGCTGATGGCTTGCTCGAAAGTCCGCGGAGTTAACTTTTCAGCAAAAAAAGTACGTTTCTATCTCATATCATTAAAAAACTTACTTATAATTCAGTAAAGCTTGGTGTTAGCCATCGTAGACGATGGCGTCAGCCCCAGAGGGTTAATAAGCAGGTGTTAACAAGGTGCATGTGCAGGTAAACAATATAGAAAGGGGGTGTGGCTGGAGGGCAAAGACTGCGCATGGTGCAAGATAGTGAGAAAGGACTACACAACGTGGAGTGATGAAAAAGACAAAGACACGTGAGCAGGTGCAAAGAGCGGGAGTGACAAGAATTACAAAGCAGAAAGAATCAGAGTGAGAGATGAAGACACAATGGCACGCGCAGGGGCGTGGAGTGAAAATAAACAATTGAAATGAGGAAAACAGAGAACAAGGTGCAATCAGAAACCGAGGGCAGAATACAATATTACTCTGAACAAGATCTGGACAGAGCATGAACATGAGAACTAAAAACGAACCATTAGATTATAAGCACAGAAGAAAAACTACATAGAAACTAATCAGAGAACAATAAGAAAATAAACACTAAGACCAAACTAAACTGGAACTGACAGAAGAAAACAAAGTGGCTAAACAAACAATAAGTAAAACAGAGACTAAGTGATGAACAAAACCCGATACAAAAGCACAATGGATAATATCAGAAATGAGAACAGCAAAATAAACAAATGATAACTAAATAATAAACAATAAATACACAGACTGGCTGAACAAAACAAGAACAGAACTGAACCGTGGCAAAAGAAAAGTAACAAAGAAACAGAACAGAGAATAACCATGGCAGAAATAAAACAACTAATAAACCAAAGCCGAAGCAGAAGGTGGGTAAAAGAAAGGAGGCAAAATAAAACCATAACCCCCGATCAGGGCCAAAACCTGACACGTGTGGCATGTGACCGTGAGTTAGTGTTTCAGCAGCAGCATTACTAACATGACTGTCCTTAGCGTACTGTGCTCTTAACATGACTGTCCTTAGCGTACTGTGCTCTTCATGTCTGTCACAGAAGGCGCACACTAACACACCATGCAGTGCTGTGGCAGCAATCACACAGAGCTGCATTTGATTTATGTCAGCTTGTCTCCCTGCGTGGAGCCAGTTAGTATGACCATGCTGAGTTAAAATACTCAAATGTACCCACTCATTGATTTCATTTTTAATTAATTTATTTTCAGAGAGGTTGGGAGGAGGGATGACCCGATAAATTCTTTCAGTGCTTCTCAATATAGGTCTAAAAATACCCACATACAGCATTTTATATACTAATGACTACTCATACTAGTAGTAATTAGCAGAATATTTTCAAAGGTTTACGAGACACTCTGCTCTTTTGTAAATTAATTAATTTGTTTTGCTTTATGACATGCAATCTTCTTTGGACATGTAGTATTATTGCATTCACACATTGGAGTGACAGGGTGTTCTGTGTGAAATTCTGCTTGAAGAGGGGGTGGGTTGTTGAACAAAATTTTGCATGACAAATACATCACAAATACAAAATAAATAACAAATAACTCATCTATTTGTGCGTGTTTTTGCCCCTTTCTCATCCATTAGGGCCCCTTCACACATAGTGCAAAGTTTGGACGAAGTGCACAGTTAGTGCGCATGACACGGGAACAGTGTGCAAACTGTGTGAAATCGTCCCTGACCCTAATGCCTCGTACACCTGTTGCTACAACTATTTGTGCACACCAGCGGCTGAATGACAGAGTGCACGCTGTACGAACCCATCGCACCGTCTCGTGGCAGGTGTCAGCCAAATTCCAACTGACATGCATGAACAGCTAACACCGCTCGTTTCGCACATAGAAAGTGTGTGGCCAATCGCACTCTTGGCACAACAGCAGACTGCAGACGACTATTGTCCTGCTGCTGTGAAATTTGTCTAAGTTCCACACGACTGTGGAGTTGCCGAGATGTGGCGTGCCGTCGGCTCCCCCCGCAACACATGTGCATGTCGCCCCCCTGCTCCCACCACAACACATGCATGCATGTGGTTTGATTCCCCCCACACAGGCGAGGGACCTTCCACAGTCTGATCACAGAGTGACACTTTGGTCTGTGCTCTGAACGGATGGGGGCGTAGCTGCTGTTGACATCTCTGGTCTTGGACGTCAGAGCTGCAGAACACGCATCGTGTTTTGATGGACATGTTGTGCGCTCGTGTACTCACATCAAGAAACATAACATATATCGAAGCAACGGGCTGGAAAGCGCACACACCGGAGGTGAGACAAAGTCGCTGTCAAGTCATTCTCAAGTCATCAATCTGCAAGTCTCAAGTCAGCTTGCAAACAATTGGTGGTCATTTTGACTTGAGACTTGACTTGGGACTTGCTGATTCATGACTTGAGAGTGACTTGATGACTTGGTGGCTTCATCCCACCTCCGGCGCACACTGACAGGTCGAGCTGGACCGGACCATCCGTTTATGTAGACATTCAGCAGGTCACGTCTGTCTGACAGGACAGTGAACGGGGCACCGCAGGACCATATGACAAGCCAACAGTACAACAAATATGCCACTTTCAGTCATGTATTAGCAGAAACACACCGTAGCAACCGCTCTTTGTTCAGTTATCACAGCGCTTTTCTTCTTTTTTTTTTAGAAAATACGTTTGTCTGCTTGTTGATTGAAGCCATTTCATATGCATGTTATGTGATTGTGGTGCAGTGGTAGTGTTCTTGTCTTGTAATCTGGGTGTGTGGGTTCAAATCCTGTCACTGTTTTTTTTTTTTTTTTCTTTAATAACCAGGGTTGTTTAACCACAGGGTTTTGTACTGCGTCCCCCTTATATATATATATATATATATATATATATATATATATATATATATATATATATATATATATATATATATATATATTTTTTTTTTTTTTATCAACCCAGTGATATTCACTATTTATACAGCTGATTTTTAGTTCATTTTCTTCCACATCAGTCAAGTCAAGTTTATTTATATAGCACATTTACAACAACCAAAGCTGCCCAAAGTGCTTCACAGGTACAGAATACAAAATCCAAACACTAATAAATGCAATAAAAATTTAATACAGAAGTGCATCTCCGTCTAGGTAATGAAGGCCTGTGCAAAGACATGTGTCTTCAGCGATGACTTAAAAACATTTAAGGAGGGCACAGCTCTAATATTAAAAGGAAGGCTGTTCCACAATTTGGGGCCAGCTACAGAAAAGGCCCTGTCTCCTCTGGTTTTTAAGCATGTTCTTGGCCCATTTAGAAGCAGCTGATTGGTGGACCTCATCATCCTTGAGGGAGCATAAAAGGACAACAGCTCAGAAAGATAATTCGGAGACAAACCATTCAGGCATTTAAAAACAATGAGTAAAATTTTAAAATAAATACGATTGCTGACTGGGAGCCAGTTCAGAGTTGACAGAACATGCATGATGTGTTCACTGTGCCTGGTGCCCGTCAGCAAGCGAACAGCAGAATTCTGCACGAGCCGTAAGCGGCTAAGGGAGGATTGGTCTACTCAACAGTACAGCGAGTTGCAGTAATCAAGTCGCGATGTGATAAATGTGTGGACAACATGCTCAAAATCCTTGTGGCAGCAGCGTGATGTGGTGCAGCTCGTCCCATGGAAAACAATGCGCACCTGCAGCAGCCCATGCTGTATTTACTGCTCGACAGACACCATCATTTGCACGAAATATCGTGCCGACGTCATGCACGCCTGCCCTTCGGTACAGTGTTTCATGGTGCGCATATTTGAAGTGCTTCACGCTGTTTCGCTGTATTTGTCCAAACATCCTCCAAACTTCTTTGAAAGGGCCTTTAAATATCTTCCTTGTCCCCCGACTGTTGAACAACTGAAGTCGTACATCTTTGGAAAGTATTATTGAAGACATACCTTACTGAATTTTCATCAAGCAAGAATGGGAAAAAATTCCACCTACAATTAGTGTCCTCAGTTCCCAAATGCTTATTGAGTGTTGTTAGAAGGAAAGATGATGTAACACAGTGGTAAACATACCACTGTCCCAGCTTTTTGAAATGTGTTGCAGGTATCCATTTCAAAATGAGCCAATATTTGCACAAAAACAATAAAGTTTATTAGTTTAAACATAAAATATCTTGTCTTTGTGGTGTATTCATCTGAATATAGGTTGAAGAGGATTTGCAAATCATTGTATTCTGTTTTTATTTACATTTTACACAATGTCCCAACTTCATTGGAATTGGGGTTGTACATCACACTGACAAAGTGAGGAACCTTGGGGTAATATTTGATCCTACAATGTCCTTTGACTGGTATCCTCCCCCTGTGAAATATAGCAAGGATTTGTCCCATCCTGTCTATGGCTGATGCTGAGGCCTTGATTCATGCATTTGTTTCTTGTACGTAGATTAGATGTTCTATTTTCTGGTTTACTGCAGTCCAGCATTAGGGCTCTCTAATTGGTTCAAAATGCTGCAGCCAGACTTTTGACATGAAGCAGAAAATTCGTCCGCATTACACCCATTTTGGCATCTCTTCACTGGCTTCCTGTTCCTGTGATATCAGATTTTAAGGTTCTGCTATTAATCTATAAAATTATTCATGGACTAGCACCTCCCTACTTAGCTGACCTAATTAAACCCACCTGCCGGTCCGAGCTCTGCATTCTCAGAGTGCAGGACTACTTTGCGTACTTAGGGTGAATAAAAAGTCTGCGGGTCACAGTGCTTTCTGTGCTGCTTTATGGAATGATCTCCCTGTGTCAATAAAACACTCAGATTCTGTAGAGACGTTCAAGTCTAGACTTAAGACACTTATTTTCCCTTTCGTATGGCGAGCATACTGACATAGTATGGTACTATGCTTTCTACTCTTTTAAACTGATTTCATTCGTAAACAGAGCGGGCCACAGCCTCAACTTTATCTAAAGTCTGGGTCTGGGTGAAGCTTAGGGCTAGTGGCCGGAGATCACCTTAGTATTTCTACTGTTTTTCTTGTTGTTAATGCTGACAAATTATACTGTATTTGTTGTCTTTCTGCCACCTGATTCTGTTTTTTTTTTTTGTTTTTTTTACTATCTGTTGGAGGTGTGGCTCCATCCAGAGATAGGAGTTGGTGCTGTCTTCTGCAGGCCTCCCGTCCTGTGCAACAGCATGAGACTCCCAAAATGTCCTGTATATTTGTATTATTAAGTGTGTCGGTAGTATGGCCCAAGCAGAGGGTCACCCCTTTGAGTCTGGTCTGCTTGAGGATTCTTCCTCAAATCATCAGGGGGTGTTTCTTTACCACTGTTGCCTGTGTAACTGCTCTTGGGGTTGGTAAGGTTATACCTCACTTATGTGAAGCACCTTGATGTGACTTTGTTGTGATTTGGTGCTGTATAAATGAAACAAATTGAAATTGAATTGTGTCCCCATTCTCAGCATCATATCAGACCTGTTCTTGGTGGGTGCTGGACACTGCCATAGATGTCCCTTGTCACCAGTCCTGTTTGTGATATGAATAGGATTTCAAGGGACAGTCAGGGACTGAAGGGTGTCTAATTCAATGACCTCTGATTTGCATCTCTGTATTTTGTAGATAATATGTTTTTTTTTTGTTTTTTTTTTTTTGGCAGCATCAGACAACCTGCCCAAGGTGCATCCGAGCAGTAGGCAGGTTTGAAGCCAAGTGTGAAGAGACTGAAATAAGGATCATCATCTCCAAATATGAGACCATCGTCCTTTGTTAGAAATGGGTGCATTGTCCCCTCTGGGTCACGGGCAGGCTTGGGGAGTAACGGAATACATGTAACAGCGTTACGTAATTAGGATACAAAAAAAAAGTAACTGTATTCCGCTACAGTTACAGAAAAAAAGATGTATTCAGATTACAGGTATATTTAGTAAAAATGGGGATTAGTTCGCAGGATTACAATTTTAATGCATTTTATGATATTATCTGTATATATATATTTTTTGTTTGAAACCAAAATGTGGACAGCATGACGCCTCCTAACCGGGCAAAATATTGATGAAGTTCCCGGATGTTAATCCATTTTCAATGGAGATTTGCGACTGGACACACTCAGAAAAATGCTCGCAAAATACGTGTTAAAAAATGCCATTTTGACATGGATATCGAGCCAGTAAAATTAAATTACATTAAATTATGTCAGGAAAGTATTAAACTTACTCGGACACACTCACATTCCCAAATATTAGTGTTGAAAGTTACACGGATCTGCGCTGTTAAAGCTGCTGAGCTGAGGCGTCCTGCTGCAGCTGCTCTGTTCAACGCAGCGCGGCTCCTAAACCATTACAATACATTATATATATATATATATATATATATATATATATATATATATATATATATATATATATATATATATATATATATTATATTTTTACACAATTATCCTTTATTGACCAAGTTTCATTCATGAAGTCAGTGGTGTGGGTACACATCTCTATGTGTGGGTGTGACTGTGAGCGGCACAACGCAGGTCATTATAACCTCATTATTTTAAGGTGCAAATTAAAAAAAAAATCCCAGTCTTGTCGAACAATTTTAATCACTAACGACAAGTATTTTAAGTAGACATTGGTCTAGCAGTGGAAAATATCAACTAGACATAAGTGAAGAGTTAATGGTCCGTGTCATCGGGCGACACAGGTACGGCAGGAAACATACAGCTGTTTATCATCCAAATATCACGGACAAAGTGACAAGAAGAACCAAAACCACTTACTTATGGAAGGAAATATTGTCTCCCTTGTTCCTCCGTTTGTGGCTTTGCCAACATGCGCAGCTTTCCAGCATATTCCACCTGTTTCTTGAACTTCTATGCACGCAAATCACTAACTTGCCCGGAATTAAAATGGCGACCACGCCTCCTTACTGACAGTATTTACTTAATGGTTTTCATTATGCTGTTGTTCTTATTTTGAAAGTTCAATAAGTGGACTGATATGTTAATCATGGTGCGAATGCCATGTGAAAGACTAAAGTAAGATAATTTTATGTTTACTAAACAAGTAGCAGAATTTTTTTGTTTGTTTGTTTTGTATATTGTTCTGCAAGCCACTTTTAATTACAAATTCATCCGCACACCACCTGAGTTTTCATTAACCTTCATTTGTTTGGCATTTTTTGTTGAAAATTTAGCAGGTGAACAATGGGTGTGTTTAAAACAATATTGTGGGTGCTCTTAATTCATAATTTGAAGTAAAACAGAGCATGCCATGTAAAAGAAACAGTTTTATTTTTGCTTAATAAACTGTACTGTGTGGTCAAGACTATTTCTATTTAGTTTATTTTGTCTGTATTAGCATATTTGATATTGGAGTAATCCAGAAGTAATTGAAAGTAATCAAATTACATTACTTTAATATTATGGTACTCGGATTACGTTACTGACTACATTTTTCAACTAGTAACTGTATTGGAATACATTTTTAAAGTAACCCTCCCAACCCTGGTCCCGGGAGAGTTGTTTTGCCCCAAATGAAGGAGACTGCATATTTTGGGGTCTTGTTCACAAGTGGAGGTACATTGGAGTGTGAGGTCGATAGATGGATTGGGTATGCATCTGATGTTTTGCAAACACTGTGCCAGACTACTGTGGTAAAGAAAGAGCTGAGCCAAAAGACAAGACTCACTATTCATCAGTGGATTTGTACTCCTGGCCTCACAGTCATGAAATTTTGGTAAGAACCAAAATAACAACTTAGACCCTCTGGGGCACGGTGAGAAGCTCAAATATCCTGGAGGAACTCAGCTGCTTCTTCGCATTGAAAGGAGACAGCTGAGGTGATTTGGACAACTGGCGAGGATGTCACCTGGTCCTTGACCAGCAGAAGTGGCAAAAATGAATGAATTAATATATTTTTAAGTGTATATCTTTAAAAAAGAACATAAAGTGTGCTGTTAGGTGATGGTTTAAGGGAATGAACTATGAACTATTCAAAAAATGTGCAAACAAAATGAAAAGTCCAAAGCGACTGTGCACTGTAAAAGACATGCCCAATAATGGGCAGACAAAATGCAGTGTGTAACAAAGATGACGAGAAAAGACTGAGCAGAAGTTGAAATGAAGTGGTCTAAAGAGACTGTCACTGCACTTGTGCTTGTTCATCGTGATGTGTGGTGTGTTTCAGGCATGTGGTATTGTCGGTGTTGTTTTTTGGAGTTGATTTTACAGGTTAGTTAGGGCTTTTGTCTGTGCATGTCTGCCAGTGACAGTCCCACCCCTCCTCTTATGCCACCAGGCAGGCAAGAGGTTGACAGAAAGAGATTCATCACAGATCTCACTACATAAGCTCACAGGGGAAGCTTTAAGTAAGTGGTGTGAAAAGACCTAACAAAAGAGTCAACGTCATTCTGAGTGTTTTACCCAAAACTGATTTGCAAAAGTGCAATTAGAATTGCATTTCAAACCACCTACGAATGAGGCTTGAAACAGATTTGGATAAAATAGATGCCTTGTGACTTTTGATTGCCCACACTTGCAAAATGGAATCAGACTCAGATTGGACATGCAGATGAATAGGATTGATGGCCAAGTGGTTCATGTGCTTGTTTTCAGAGCAGACTGGTCCTGGTTGAAGAAAACCTTTGCCTGTTCTCCGTGTAATGTGGAGTTGCATCAGGAAGGGCGTGCAGCATTTTATGTGCCAAATAATCTGCTGTGGAGACCCCAAGTGAAAAAATAGAGAAGTTGAAGGGTCTTACTGGCATTCTGACCAAAGCCGTTGATGTTGACAGGATGACCTCAAACTCAATACAACATATTCTTATTTGTCTGGCTGGCTGGAATTTCTTTTTGGCTCACATTGCACACCATAGGTCTTTTAGGCGAGTGGTCTGTGGTTTAAATCCTAAAAATAGTCACGCAGTTAAACCAACAACTTTCAATGAATCTTCAGAGGTTCAGTGCTTGTCACTTGCAACCGACGAAGTCGGATCAGAGGAAAAATGTCATCAAGGAAATCAGAATCAGAATCAATTTTATTGCCAAGTCAGTTCTCACATACAAGGAATTTGATCTGGTGTCTGACGTCAAAATCAGTAAAGACCAGTTAACTTCATACACCTCGATATTTTCATTAACATCTGTACAATGTCCAGAAAAGATGTTTAAAAATTTAATTATGGCTCTATCGAGTACTTTTTTTTTCATTTCATTTATGCCTATACATCATACAGAAAAGAGAAAAAAAAAATTCTTCTGTCTCTTCAGTTGACGTCTTTTGAAAGTTCAGGAAAGATGTATAATTTATGTATTTTTTTTTACTGTATATCCTCAGTTCGAAATTGAAAGAAACTTCTACAGTGAATATTGCAGTAGTACTGTGACAACCACTCATCATAAGCAAGGACAGTGACAGCAGAGATTTTGCTTTTAGACCAAGTATTCTCATGCCTCACAGACCACATGATACTGAGAGTATGGCACCTCCACCAAAAACACACAACAGGTGACCATCATTAATTCAGGTGTCATTTAACATCATGGTGCAAACAACACTTTTCTGCATTTTAACACCACAGTTAATCACCCACACATTATACACACCAGCACCACAAAATCCAGCATCAAACATGAACTAAGAGCATAGTAAATAAAAATAATGTAGAAGGGGTTTGCTTTAAAAGCATGGCGTGACCTGGGAAAGCACACTAAAGAAGAACTGGATGACTGTTGGGATAGTCACATTTATCAATGTGAATATAGTAAGGGTCACATGATAGGGTTTCATCATACATTTTAGCAACAAGAGAGCAGCCAGGGGTCTCATTTATAAAATACTGTCAGATTCAGACTAAAACTATACATCATACATCATTTTTGTGTGACACAAAACATCGAGTACAAAAAAAAAAAAAAAAAAAAAATCTGACTTACAAATATGCATTTTTTCACACACCTGCAAGCAAAATCACACTCACTCACTCATTCATCTTCAACCGCTTATCTAGGATTGCATTGCGGGGGCAAGCAAAATTGTCTTTATTAATTATACACTACTTTGAATGTTGCACACATTGACCTGCTTCATATCTCATCCTCTACAGGGCCTATTTAACTATAAATGGTCAATGCAAAATACCTCATGAATCAAATGTACACATGAATCCCATAAGGTGTACTTATCATGACAAATGAGTGTAACAGCTGGAAAATAAACTAAAACATAAATTGATATGCTTGTGTGCGGTCACATGTGGGAGGATGCAAACAAAACAGTAAATGCAGTGAGTGGCAGTATTAGAAGGCAACCCCAATTCCACAAGTAGTTTTGAACCCAACCGTTTGGGTTAGGGTTAGGCTGGACACGCAGCAAACGCTGATGTGGACATGATATGAGCTTCAGCTTCATTCAAGTCAGTCCATTATGGTTTACGTCCATGACCATGGGTCATGTATTGAGGAACAGGAGGATGATACTTGTATTGTCCACTCTTCATAACAAGAATTACATTTTAGAAACTGCAGGGGGGTGGGGGGGGAGTGTTTTTTGTTTTTTGTATTTTTTTTTATTACAGTGAGAACACAATCATGACCAGTAACATGATTGTGTTACTGTGTAGGCTGTCAGTTGTCCAGGTGGTTTCCATAGTAGAGAAGCTTGAATCTTTGACTGGACTGGGTTGCTTGATGTGAGGATGTTTCGCTTCAAATCACAGAAGCTTCCTCAGCTAAAATTCTTGCTCTGGTAGTCTGACTTCTGTCTTGACTACTAAGTCAGACTACCAGAGCAAGAATTTTAGCTGAGGAAGCTTCTGTGATTTGAAGTGAAACGTCTTCACGTCAAGCAACCCAGTCCAGTCGAAGATTCAACCTTCTCTACTATGATTGTGTTACATTTAAACAGTACATTCATTGTTCCTATAATGTTCTGAATCTGTGCTCTCGCATTAATTTGTGCTTCCATATTTTCATTGATTTATGTACATATGTCCAGCATCTAATTGCTCCGCTGCTGTGGGTAGCGTGATGTGGTGTCACACTTTCCAGGTGCTCGCACTGTGTTCGCTTGCGCGCACACGAGCGTGCACAGTGCTGTCACTGCTGGATCGTTTGTACCTGTCTGACCGTGTTTCCCTCCCGACAGCAAGTGGAATTTTTCGCAGATTGCCAATTTGTTTTTTTGGTTTTTTTTTTTTTTTTTGCTGTTTTTCACCCAGTTTCTGCTTCTTTTGCCCACCTTTGTGTTATCTATGAAGGAGCCATAAGCAAAGTTAGGCTCAAAATACACTTCTACCAAATTTGGTTTCAATAAATTATATTAGAGTTTCAGCATTTAAACTGGGTGCAAACTTTGTTTTGTGCTTATTTGGTGAAAAGAAAGAAAAAATTCCTTTCTAAGAGGTCACCCATGATCCCATTACATGGATTATTTAGTGGCTGGGGGTGGGGGGTGGGGGGTATAAAAAGATTTTGTTGTCCCAGATTACTAGTAATTACTTTGATATGACGTAAAAAAAAAAAAAAAAAAAACTGCTGTAGTGACAGTTTGGATTTTAACAGTCGCCTCCAAAGCACATGCTTTAAAAGCTGTTAAGATCTTAATACTTGCTCTGGGGGGTTGCCGTGAAGTGCCTTGAGGTACCTTTGTTGTGATTGGCACTATATAAATAATCCAGCCATAAATATTACTTCTGGTTCTTTTTCCACTTTCAATTTCATGTCTGTTTATTATTCTGCTGGCTTATTAAAAAAAAAATAGATTTTTGAGAGTTGTTTTTCATTTATTTATAATTTCTGAGAATGACACCAACAATTGATGGCCTATATTTTTTAGTTTGATTTAGAGCTTCATTTTGTCAAGAGTTGCCTTACATAGCATAGCTGTTTATTTTAACTCAGTGATGCTCAGAAAAAAGTGCAAATTACACACACACACACACACACACACACAAAAAACATTGACTTCTTGGAATGATTAAACAATTTAAGAGTATCATGCCCATTCTGTATGCATTTGTGTGTGTGTGTGTGGGGGGGGTGTTAACTATTTAAAAGAACATGACAGTCAATCAAATATGACAGCAAAAAATAAACAAAGAAACAAAACAAACAAACAAAAAAAAAAACAGTTGTTCTTTGGACAGACATACTTGGTGATGGTGATACCAGTTGAGGAGGAGAAAATTCTCTTGGCTTCCAGTATCCATATCTGGCTTTGAAATGGACTGCATTTAAATGGACTGCTTTTATATAGCACTTTTTCCATCTATATATCAGAAGCTTATACCACTTTACAGTAATGTCTCACATTCACACACACCGATGTCAGGGTGCTGCCATGCAAGGCACTTAGTACACATTGGGAGAATCCCCAAGTTGCTCCCACTGCTTAACCCAAGAGACCAACACCTCCCCAAAAGGAGTCAGAACTGTACATAAGCAAGTGACCTAAGGTGGTAACTGTGTGACCATGTGATGCATTTGCCTGAGCATGATCTAACAGGTTGGTGCCTCAATGGTGAGGACCCCAACTGTAAGAAGGCCAAGGGGATGCCGATGTATGACCATGCTGCTAGAATGGTCTGGTTTTCTTCCTGGCAGATTGCCAAAAAGTGTCCAGCATTATTCTATAATGTGGTAGATGTGGCAGCAGGTAGTACCATCCCCTTTTCCCAGGCCTGCTGTTACCTCACCTTGTGAGCCATGCAAAGGCCAATGCGTAATACCTAAGACAGCAATTCTAATTTTAAGAGCTGGAAATTTTAATTAACCCCATTTGACAAGGTGATGAGCCCATATTTCTGTTGCACATTGCCGTTAGGTGCTACAATTTATCTCTTTCCTCTTTGTGTTGAAGTGTTGCCCACTTGTTCTTCCACATATGGAAGCAAGATATTAGCAAAATCATAAATGGATCACAGTAATGAAGACAAAACAGTTTCCTAGGTCCGAAAGGTCTTGTTCTTCTATCTTTCTTATCTTTCGGACTATCTGAAACAAAATACAAAGAGGATGATTTTCTGTTGACAGGCTGTCAACATGATGATACAACAGACTTCCTTTGTATCATCCAAAACAGTTTTTTTTTTTTTTTTTCCCTGAAACTGTAAGCATTCTTTGGCTACTACATGAAAGGACAGTTTGTGTCTGCTTGGGCCTGTGGTTTTCTGTACCATATGAAAGTACATATTTTTTGAGCTAAAGATGATCTTATATGTTGTGAACACACTCAAGTTTACTTCCACTTGTTCGGGAATGGGGGGTAAGATGGAGCTTAACACCCCGTTTACACTGAGTCCACAACCGATGTGGGATCAAAAAATGGCCTCTGCTCACTGTCACTCTCACTGGGTCTCACCGGGGATACAGGCTGGGGTCTCCATGACCTGAACAAAGATCCCTCATGGTTGCCATCACTCTCCATCGGTCTCCAACAGGTGCACAAGTGTATTGAACTATTTAAAACACTTGCAGCAGTTGTGCAATGGGTTAAAAGGTACATTGGTTTCATTTTCAGTCTTGTTAAGTCTCACAGGTCCCAACCCACTCCCAACCTGATCCTGTGGGTTGTAACAGACTCTCAGTTGACCCTGTATGGGTTGCATCACTGATGGCAAAGATTAACATATATTTCACTCTCATAATTCAGTTACAATGCATGCAAAACTGCTGCAATGGATGAACTCAATTCAGTTATGAGCAGGATTTCCATCTAATAAATATATGTAGCCCCAACTCAAATAAAGCACATCCATGCAAGATAACTTTAGTTGGGACTACATATATTTATTAGATGACAATCCTACCCATAATTGAATTGAGTTCATCCAATGAGTCATTTGGTTGTGTGATATGCTCACAGAACTGACTCATTGGATTGGATTCCCATCTAATAAATATATGTAGTCCCAGCTAAATTAAATTACATTGTCTTGCAAGAATGTGCTTTATTTGAGTTGGGGCAACATATATTTATTAAATGGAAATCCTGCACATAACTGAATTGAGTTCATCCATTGAGCCATTTTTTTGAGTGTGAAGAAATGCAATTAACAGATCAAACTGGACACCAGCCAAGACTTGTGAGAGTTGACATGTCATGGTCTTGTAGGTCTTATATGGGTCTCAGTCTGGTGTAAATGGGGCATAAGATCAACAGACAGATTGAGGCTGCATCTGATGTTTTGCAGGCACTATTCTGGGCCATCATGTTGAACAAAGAGCTAAGCCAGAAGGTGAGACTCTCTATTTACCAGTTCATTCATGGTCCTCTCCTAACCCATGGTCACGACCTTTGGGTAATGACTAAAAACAAGGTTGCACATACAAGGAATAAGTTTCCTCCAAAGGGTATCTAAGCTTTCACTCAGGGATGGGGTAAGAAGCTTGACTTTCTTGGAGCAACTCAGAATAGAAATATTGTTTCTTCACATCAAAAGGAGTCTACTGAGGTAGGTAGGGCACAAGGTTAGGATGCCCTCCAGTCGTCTCACTCAGGAGGTCTTCCCAGTTGTGTCCAACTGGGAGAAGGCTGTGTGGAAGACCCAAGACACATGGGATGGATTCTATTTCTTCAATGGCCTGGGAATGACTCAGAATCCCCCAGGAAGAGTTTGAGGACTTGGCTAAGGATACAGAAGTATTGGATTAGCTGCTTGGTCTACTTCCACTATGACCTAGACCCAAATGAGTGTCAGAAAATGAATGACATGAAATGGGCAAAGTCCATTTGTCAAATTTTAGTTGTGCTGAATTAAGAACCACAATATAATGTATTGTTGTTGAACACTTCCATTATTTTCAAGTATTGTGTTATTGAAGTTTCAATTACTCCAGTGTTTCATGGAGGCATCAACATCAGGTGAAATGGTTGCATTGCTTAGAACTGTTTTGTAATGAATGGTCCAACTAACCCACCCAGCCTCCTTTGCACAGATGTTCATGTTTAATTACTGGCCATCAGGAATCAACAGCCCCAAAACATTCAATGAGTGTTCTAACTTTGCTAAGCTGCAGGGACAGACCCTTCAACATTTTATCTTTGACCTGCTGTGATTTTTACTGCAATTGCTGGACTTTCAAACACACCAAGGCCATGAAGTGTGAAGCAACAACCTTACCAACTCTAATTACTCCCCTAGTAGCCTGAAGAATGTGAGGAAGAGTTGAAAAAATAACAAAAACATATTGAGTGGTAGACATCAAAACACAGCTGCAGATAACTGAACTCATAACCCCTGACAAGTTCTCTGGTACCTTCAGGCCTGTTTTTGTTTGACACGGACATGGATGCACCAGTGAGTTTAAAGACAAGTAGAGAAGGCACTTCAATTTTGGCGAGTGGCTTGATTTGGGCAGTTCTTGAATCGACACAGGTGGCTGCCAGACTAATGTAAATGTGTTTTAATCAATGGCTGGACAAAAAGAAGCATGACAAGGGTATAGGATTATTGAGGAAGTCCCACAAATATATATATTCATCATTTGTTTTATTGTCGCACTGATGGGTAGCCAAAGTTGTTTGGCTCAAACTCCGAGACAAACCACATGCTTGCTTTTTCAGTTCAGTGAGAAGGGAATAATATTCCCAGCACGTTGCCAAAAGAACATATTTGACACTTTTCAGTTTCTGGAGATTTAAATAATTTGCAGGATCCCAGACTTTTAATCTTTCTTTGTCGATTTGAAATGAAACCGGTGGGCTGCTGCTACTGCCCCAGGTTGTCTCACACTGAGACAAAAAAATGACATTTTAGAAGACACTGAAAAGGACAATAATATTATGAACATTGTCTTTTGACTGCTTTTCATCAATTTATGATGAGAAAAGGAACAATTCTACTTCCTGCTTTTTGGCAGCAGAAATGACCATTTGTCATCCAGCTCTAATATGTCCTCTCTGCATGACTTTGGATAGTCTGACCTAATGGATATTTGGTGGGGGAGCAGTGATTTTAACTTTCACTGCACATCTGGTAGGACTGTCAACTCCAATTGCTTTTCCGCTGTCCCTTCACTATATACAATCTTTTGATATTACATCAAAGATAATCAGGCTGTGCTTCCCACATGTGGACAAGATTAATCACACTGTTATTTGAACAAATATATTTTTCTGAACATCTGCTATCCCCTTATGACAGTAGATGGTCTTTGCACAGAGGGAAGGATTTTCACCAAACATGGTCCAAGTATTATGTGGATTTGTGTCTGCAGGTGATGAACTTTTGGGACAGACTGGTAAAAGGTCATGGGCCAAAAACAGATTTTAATTAAAACAACTGGATAAATTATTGCCAAAAGTGGTGGGGTGTATTGCTTGGAATGGTGTATCCATATGATTAAGTGTTGGATCAGCTGAACTTGAAATGTGGACTCATCAGACCACAGCACACTTTTCCACTTTGCATCTGTCCATTTCAAATGAGCTTGTGCCCAGAGAAGGCGGCGGCGTTTCTGGATGTTGTTGATGTATGGCTTTCGCTTTGCATGGTAGAGTTTTAACTTGCACTTGTAGATGTAGTGACGAACTGTGTTAAGTGACAGTGGTTCTCTGAAGTGTTCCTGAGCCCACGCGATAAGATCCTTTACACAATGATTTTTTCAGTTTTTAATGCAGTGCCACCTGAGGAATCAAAGGTCATGGAGATTCAGTGTTGGTTTTCAGCCTTGTCGCTTACGTGTAGAAAGTTCTCCAGATTCTCTGAATTTTCTGATTACATTATGGACTGTAAATGATGGAATCCCTAAATTCCTTGCAACTGAACATTAAGAAACATTGGTCTTAAACTGTTGGACTATTTTTTCAAACAGTTGTTCACAAAGTGGTGATCCTCGCCCCATATTTGCTTGTGAAAGGCTGATTTTGGGGATGCTCCTTTTATACCCAATCATGACACTCACCTGTTTCAAAAAACAAGTGTTCTTTGAGCATTCATCAACTTTCCCAATCTTTGGTTGCCCCATCCCAACTTTTTTGAAATGTGTTGCAGGCATCCATTTCAAAATGAGCAAATATTTGCACAAAAACAATAACGTTTATCAGTTTGAACACTAAATATCATGTCTTTCTGGTGTATTCAATTGAATATAAGTTGAAGAGGATTTGAAAATCATTGTATTCTGTTTTTATTTACATTTTACACAATGACCCAACGTTTTTGGAATTGGAGTTGTATATTGATGACATATGTTTGGTTTCTAAGTTTGTGATTGCATTTTATTTGCTGGCAATGCGATTGTTTTTTGTACTCGGGATCATTTGGGACAGGTTTTGGACATTATGCAGAGAGAACTACAGAAGTTCAAAGAATGGTTTGATTAAAACAAATTATCGCTTAATTTTGGTAAAACAAAGTGTATCATATTTGAATATAAACCCAGGAAGTTATGTCGAGATTTACCAGTACATGATATGGAAATTGAAATTGCAAATGAAACAAAATTTCTTGGGGTTTTCATTGGCAATAAATTCAGTTGTAAAACACATATGAATTATGTTAAATCAAAAATTTCAAGGATCATTGCCATTTTGTATAAACCACTTCTCCCAAGACTTCTTCTCCCAACACTCATTCCTTACCTTATATCATTCATTATTTGTTCCGTACATGTCCTATTGTATTGAAGTTTAGGGAACCACCTACAAAACAAATGCAAATTCAATATTTTTTAATATAAAAGAAAGCCATAAGCTTTATTAGTAATAACAAATATCTTGAGCCACCCAATCCACTGTTTCTCTGTTTACACATTTTAAAATTTTGGGACCTGATTGATTATACTGTAATACAAATTATGTTTAAAGTAAAATATATAAATAAATAAACTTTTACCACATGTCCAGGACCTGTTCAATATGAGGGACTCCAGTTATAATTTGTGAGGAACATTATTATTTCAAAAATCAAAGATTCATACTACTGTAAAAAGTCATTGTGTTTCTGTTAAACATGTAAATATTTGGAATTTGTGGCAGGATAACATAAAATCATTCAGTAACTTGGTTGGTTTTAAAAGGCACAACAAATTTTTTATTTGTTATAACATGATGAAATAGGTTTAACAATTTTGTTTTGTTTTTGGGTTTGCGCAAGGTGCACAACACAGTAAAATCAATAGTGTAAAGTCAAAACTGACAGTGTTAAATAAACACTGCCAATGTACTTATGGTCTGAGTCAGACTATATGTTCACTGTCAGTGTTAATTTAACAGTGGTGCTCTTATTGTATACTGTTTGCATGTTTATGTTTTGAAATTTTAGTTAAGTGATTAATTTATATTCTGCATTAGATATCACGGGTATATGTATTTTTTATATACATATGTATACATTTTTTTTCTTTTTTGATTAAAGGGTTGGGCGATTATAAGCTTCTGCTTCTGCTGACACCCTTTCGGACACATGGGTATGTTGTTGGATTGTTTTCTTTATGAGTTTATTTATTTTGGGTCTGTGTGTGCCATATATATATATATATACGAGGGCTGTCAATAAAGTATAGGTCCTTTTTATTTTTTTCAAAAACTATATGGATTTCATTCATATGTTTTTACGTCAGAACATGCTTGAACCCTCGTGCGCATGCGTGAGTTTTTCCACGCCTGTCGGTGACGTCATTCGCCTGTGAGCACTCCTTGTGGGAGGAGTCGTCCAGCCCCTCGTCGGAATTCCTTTGTCTGAGAAGTTGCTGAGAGACTGGCGCTTTGTTTGATCAAAATTTTTTCTAAACCTGTGAGGCACATCAAAGTGGACACGGCTCGAAAAATTAAGCTGGTTTTTGGTGAAAATTTTAACGGCTAATGAGAGATTTTGAGGTGATACTGTCGCTTTAAGGACTTCCCACGGTGCGAGACGTCGCGCAGTGGTCCCAGGCACCGTCGTCAGCCTGTTTCAAGCTGAAAACCTCCACATTTCAGGCTCTATTGATCCAGGACGTCGTGAGAGAACAGAGAAGTTTCAGAAGAAGTCGGTTTCAGCATTTTATCCGGATATTCCACTGTTAAAGGAGATTTTTTTAATGAAAGATGTGCGGACGGGTCCGCGTGTCGTGACGCAGCCAGCGCGGTGCGGCGGCACAGGAAAAACACCTCCGTGTTGATAACCATTTGTAAAATCCAGGCGGCTTTTGATGGCTTTCAGTGGAGTGAGTGTATGAGAAATTGTTTAACAGCTGGACATGTTCCAACTTGTCCTTAAGGCTTCCAACGGAGGTGTTTTTCCTGTGGCGGAGTGTCGCGCCGGCTGCAAGCCGATGCTGCAATCCGTCTGCACGTCTTTCATTAAAAAAAATCTCCTTTAACAGTGGAATATCCGGATAAAATGCTGAAACCGACTTCTTCTGAAACTTCTCTGTTCTCTCACGACGTCCTGGATCAATAGAGCCTGAAATGTGGAGGTTTTCAGCTTGAAACAGGCTGACAACAGCGCCTGAGAGCGCTGCGTGACGTCTCGCACCGTGGAAAGTCCTTAAAGCGACGGTATCACCTCAAAATCTCTTATCAGCCGTTAAAATTTTCACCGAAAACCAGCTTAATTTTTCGAACCGTGTCCACTTCGATGTGTCTCACAGGTTTAGAAAAAATTTTGATCAAACAAAGTGCCAGTCTCTCAGCAACTTCTCAGACAAAGGAATTCCGACGAGGGGCTGGACGACTCCTCCCACAAGGAGTGCTCACAGGCGAATGACGTCACCGACAGGCATGGAAAAACTCACGCATGCGCACGAGGGTTCAAGCATGTCTGACGTAAAAACATATGAATGAAATCCATATAGTTTTTGAAAAAATAAAAAGGACCTATACTTTATTGACAGACCTCATATATATATATATATATATATATATATATATATATATATATATATATATATATATATATATATATATATATATATATATATATATACACACACACACACACAGTGGCTTAAAAAAAAAGTATTTAGTCAGTCCCTGATTGTGCAAGTTCTCCTACTTAGAAAGATGAGAGAGGTCTGTAATTTTCATCATAGGTACACTTCAACTATGAGAGACAAAATGGGAAAAAAAAATTCCAGGAAATCACATTGTAGGATTTGTAAAGAATTTATTTGTGAATTATGGTGGAAAATAAATATTTGGTCAATAACAAAAGTTCAACTCAATACTTTGTATCATAATCTTTGTTGGTAATGACAGAGGTCAAATGTTTCCTGCAAGTCTTCACCAGGTTTGCACACACTGTAGCTGGTATTTTGGCCCATTCCTCCATGCAGATCTCCTCTAGAGCAGTGATGTTTTGGGGCTCGCTGGGCAACACAGACTTTCAATTCCCTCCACAAATTTCTATGGGGTTGAGGTCTGGAGACTGGCTTGGCCACTCCAGGACCTTGAAATGCTTTTTATGGAGCCACTCCTTTGTTACCGGAGCGGTGTATTTGGGATCATTGTCATGCTGGAAAACCCAGCCACATTGCACCTTCAATGCTCTCACTGATGGAAGGAGGTTTTGGCTAAAAATCTCACGATACATGGCCCGGTTCATTCTTTCCTTAACATGGATCAGTCGTCCTGTCCCCTTTTCAGAAAAACAACCCCAAAGCATGATGTTTCCACCCCCATGCTTCACAGTAGGTATGGTGTTCTTGGAATGCTTCTGTGTAGGCTTCTTGGTGTTCATGGTGTTCTTTGAATGCAACTCAGCATTCTTCTTCCTCCAAACACAACGAGTTGAGGTTTTACCAAAATGTTCTATTTTGGTTTCATCTGACCACATGATATTCTCTCAATCCTCTTCTGGATCATCCATATGCTCTCTGGCAAAATTCAGATGGGCCTGGACATGTACTGGCTTAAGCAGGGGGACACGCCTGGCACTGCAGAATTTGAGTCCCTCTGTGCGTGGTGTGTAGCCTTTATTACTTTGGTCCCAGCTCTCTGCAGGTCATTCATCAGGTCCCTCCGTGTAGTTTCTGGGATTTTGTTCACTGTTCTCATGATCATTTTGACCCCACAGGAAGACATCTTGCATGGAGCCCCAAATTGAGGGAGATTATCAATGGTCTTGTATGTTTTCCATTTTCTTACAATTGCTGCCACAGTTGATTTATTCACACCAACCTGCTTGACTACTGTCGATTCACTCTGCCCAACCTGGTGCACATCTACAATTTTCTTCCTGGTGTCCTTCGACAGCTCTTTGGTTTTTTTTTTTCTCATTTTGTCTCTCATAGTTGAAGTGTACCTATGATGAAAATTACAGACCGCTCTCATCTTTCTAAGTAGGAGAACTTGCACAATCAGGGACTGTCTAAATACTTTTTTACCCCACTGTGTGTGTGTGTGAGTGTGTGTGTGTGTGTGTGTGTGTGTGTGTATATATATATATATATATATATATAAAGCTAATTAATGTGCAAATCCTGAATGATTTTCAAGTTATCAGTGCAAGAGGTGGAAAACCCTGATTGCAATCAGTAAGGGCCCCTTCACACATAGTGCGGATTTGGTAAATTTGTGTATAAAGTGTGCATGAAGCAGGAATTGTGTGCAAAATGCGTAAAATCGCAGCTGCCTTGTACACTTTTTGCTACACAAGCAGCTGAAAGACAGAGTGTGTACTGTGTGAGCCCATCGAACCCTCTCGCGGCAGGTGTCGGCCAAATTCCAGGTGACACGCATGAACATCTAACGCTGCTCGCTTGGCACTTAGAAAATGTGTGGACATTCGCACTATTGACACGACAACAGACAGCAGACAATCACTGTCGTGCTCGCAGTGAAATTTGTCTAAGTGCTCCATGAGTGTAACTTTGGTCTGTGCGCTGAACTGACAGCAGGTGTGGCCACCGACAGAAGCGGCTGTGGAGAGCTGTCCTTCTGGACATACCAGCTGGACAACATGAACTGGACGGACATGGACTAACAACTGCCTACTGTGACGCACCTGTGTCTGCTTGCTGTCATCACATGGACATAAATAAAACATCTAATGCTGTGGTGATGGGCTGCAGCGAGCGCACGCATGCATGCTACATCCCATTGACAGGCTGCCCCCAGGTTGAAATGGACCATCAGATCCATTAACGCAGCAGGTGATCTGACTGTCACATCACCGGCGTGAGCTCTGTTCCCCATGACGCGGTGTCAGTCCTGCGATGCACTGGCAGGGTATGCGTGTGGACTGGTTGGACACGCACCAGCAGATGTAGACATGATGAGACGAGCGACCTGTTTCTCATTCGTGTCATTTCATGACTGTACATCTGTGACCATGGGTCATCTACAGAGGAACAGATGGATCATATTTGTATAGCGCAGTTGATAAGAGGGATTCAATAAAATGTGGTGTTTTATATGGTGTGTGATTTTATTTTTTTAAATACGTCCATGTCCTTCCTGATATAAGGCAGTTTCCTGCACCTTTCACAAGCCAGCAATGATAGTTCAATGGTAAAGTTTCTGACTGGCAGCCAGAGCTTTTAGAAAATGCTGGTTCGAATCCTGTGGGTGACATATATTTTTTTATTTTCAGACACTGTGTTCCCGCATGCTCGGATGGTCATGCACGCCTTCCCGTCAGCACGATATTTCGTGGTGCACTCATACGAGCTGTTCCAACGGGAGTTGCCCTGAGTTGTACATATTCACACTACATATGAAGAGACCCTAAAAGTCTCACCACATATTTTTCCAATTTTCCAACCTCCCAATAAACTAACTGATTAGCCATGCTTTAATTGCACAGATAGAAACACAACATTTGGTTAGACTTTTACTTTCTCTCTTCATGGTGTTCCACCTTTGATGAATATACATTGATGTAGAAAGTGTGTGTGTGTGTGTGTATGTGTGTGGGGGGTGGGAATCGGAAATCCAAGTATATTAAAATTGCAATCACCAAATTGAAAAAAATTAAAAAGAAGAAAAGCCATTTTTTTTGAGAAGACAGATTAGATAATAACAGGGTATAACATTGCATTTTTCATTCATGAATACCTTGAACATTTAATAAATTGTCAAAACACAAAAACTGCCAATTATCTGCCATAGAAAACAAATTGGTACTGACGTTCTTGTGTATTTCATATTAAATTGTGGCACCAACTTTCACAAGAAAATCTAACTATAGTGTAGTCCTGAAGAACCCTTGTTGAATTGCTTTGGAGATGGAAAACATGAAATTGACAACCTTTAAAGAGCTGAGATATGGATTGTGTATAACAGTTGTTGTATCTGATTTTTACCTTCTTTTTGTCACTGCAAGGTTGAATCAATATTTTTCTTTTCTTCACTGGTTATACAGTAACACTGGCAACAACAAAAAATAAAATAAAATAAAATAAATGAATGAATAAATAAATCATATAATGTGTGTTCAAATGTGGGGATTCAAACATTTTGCACACTGGGTTGGAGAACATTTTGCAGGTAATTTACTTTGTCACATAGACAGCAGTGTGTAAATGAGAATTTTGGGTGTGTGTTTTTGACATTGAGCACAAAATGAAATTCAATCAGTCACTTGCAAGTGTGCTTGGTGTGCTTCATTACACACAAACTCTTGTACACAAATATAATAAAAATAAATTAATTAATAAACAAATAACACAAAATAATAATAATAAAATAACAATAATAATAATAAAACCCTGCTGTTTTAGACATTGAATCACTGTTCCATGAACATTTTTAGCACATAGGTGAATATGCCCGTGGAACTGTGCACACCAAACTGTTGCCTGTGCACTTTCTGCACACAGACCAGATAACATCTGTCGTGACCAGGCCACACAGCTGGACAGATATGCGTGTGTTTCGCTGTATGTGTGTGTGGGGGTGTGTGTGCTTGTGACTTTCTGGATGTGTTTGTGTTGTGGACAAACAAAATTCATTCACTCATTCACCTTCTACCGCTTAGTCCAATTAAGAGTTGCGGGGGGCTGGAGCCTATCCCAGCAGTCATAGGGCACAAGGCGGGGTACACCCAGGACAGGACGCCAGTCTGTCACAGGGCCACAAACAGACAAACAAGCACAGACACACCCACACACACACACCTACGGACAATTTGAAAGATTCCAATCCACCTAACCCGCATGTCTTTGGATGTGGGAGGAAACCGGAGCACCCGGAGGAAACCTACGCAAACACGGGGAGAACATGCAAACTCCACACAGAAAGGCCACGGGAATTGAACCCATGACCTTCTCGCTGTGAGGCAACAGTGCTAACCACTAAGCCACCATGCTGCCACAAACAAAATTATTTAAATTAATTAGCATGCAGGTTTCTTTTTGATCCGTGCACCACAAGACATTAACATCAGGAACAAACAGGTTGAGAAACAAATTTTACACAAATTTTCTTTGGAGCCTTCACGTGAAAGTGACTTTAAAATGCAGTAATGACATTAATGATGAGGAGTTCAAATAAATTTGATTTATTTATATAGCATCAAATCACCAAATCAGAGCTTACCAATAGTAAACCAATAGTAACCCTGACCAACAGTAGACCAGACAACGGCAAATATACCCTCAATTCACGCAAATGGTGATACAAGCACCAAATTTGGCACAGTGTCAGATATATGAATACCTTTTAATTATGCCAAATTTTCCACTTGCAAATGCTAGATGGCAGCCATTTTTCAAGCTGGTGTCCATCAGGACTTGTAAAAATGTAATTCTGGCCATTAGTCTAGATATAGTTTACCAGTTTTGAAGATGCTGGTGGTATTTTATCTGTTTTAAAGCAAGCTGAATTCAGTTTCAGCACTTGAAATACACTAGAAGTGATCTATACAATGGATTTGTACAATAAGCCATGTAATTTTTGAAGTGGTCGCATGTGGGTAGTTGCAGACACATGACATAGTTGCCTATTTGCTTTTGCTGGTGCTTGTAGTGGCATTGGGTGTGTGAGCTTTGTGGTAGAGAGAGTACCTTTGTTTCAGCAGTCAGCCACACCCTTCAAATGGACTAATCACAGTGGTCCTTACGATACGATACGATACACTTTATTGTCCCCTTCGGGAAATTTGTCTTGGACTCCAAGAGCTGCACAGATAAAACTTCCATGGCATAGTTACATAGTCCTTGTCATCAGGTCAGCACTCACATATGGCTTCAAGAAGATGCAACTTTATTCTGCATGTCAACAAAGCAATTTTCTGAGATGGCCATAGACCAAGCTCATGAACAAAATGATGCTGTCATCAAAGGAGATGGGGGAGCCATTGGACTCACTGAAGATCCTGGAAGGCTGTCTCACTGGATGGTGGCCAGGCCAGTAGTAAACTGTCTGCACTGGATATGAGAGCTTATCAGGCATTAATAATGGAGTGGCCAGCATCATGACCAGACCTTAAGTTCCCAGAAGACTTTGCTGGGGAAGGTGAAACTTCTTTCCCATAGCATGAAGTTACATGAAAGAGTAGTAGAAGCTAGGCTTAGAAAATAGGTGAAGATCCCTGAGCAACAATATGGTTTCATGTTGAGAAAGAGCATGACAGCTGCAATGTTTGCTCAGAGAATATTGATGAAGCAGTATAGAAAAGGCCAGAAGGAGTTACATTGTGTGTTTGTGGATTTAGAGAAAGATTATAACATGATTCCAAGAGAGTTGTGGAATTGCATGAGGAAGTCTGGAGTGGCAGAGAAGTATGTGAGGGTAGTGCAGTACATGTACAAGGACAGTGTGACAGTGGTGATATACAGTAGGACTGAAAGACTCGTTCAAGGTGAAGGTGGGATTACACCATGGATCAGCTCTGGGTCCTTCCTTTTTTGCAATAGGGATGGACAGGTTGTCTGAAGAGAAGAGCCAGGAGTCTCCATGGACTATCATGTTTGCAGATGTCATTGTGATCTGCAGTGAGAGTAGAGAACAGGTTGAGTCTAGTCTGGAAATGGAAATCAAATTATGCATCATTCAGCAAAAACCCAGCATCAACGGGAAAACCATCACTTCATGAACAGAAGACAATGAAGAAATGTTTTTTTTTCTAAGAATCAATTATTTTTACAAATAATTGACTGCAGATAACCTTCTTTGTTGCGAGAAACATCAGTGGAAGTTGACTGATAATAATCTCTGAGCTTGTCCTTTTGCTCCATCCATAACCATTTACACATTTTTGATGATGTCATCAGTCAGGACAAAGTTATCATGCCTTTACCGTGTGGATAAAGCCAAAATCTACCATTTCATTCTACCTATGAAACATGGCACCATTTCAAAAAAAATTATGATTGCAAATGATCAAACTTTCTAAAAACACTGTTGCAAATGGTGCTGTAATGCTTTCACAAAAAAAAAAAAAAAAAAATGGAGAAGACATGTAGCATATGTATAACAAGTGTTGTGAGAAATCTGTCCCACTGGTCTAAAGAGGTAATCAATGCAACAACAACTTTCGAAAGTGGCACAGAGTAAATATATTAAGTCTTTTAATCTCACTTTTTGCCTGCTGTTAGTCAAATTCATCATCACAGCCTGCTGAAAAGCACTTATTTGTCCACAGAAGATACCCTTGTTTTAGAATACAACATCTGGATATATATTATCATGAAGAAAACATGAAAACAAAAGTTGCTTGGTGTTAAGAGAGGTGGGGCTATGACATCATTTCAGACACCTGTACAATGAGGCATCCCATAAGAAATTCAGCCAGGGACAGTATGCACTGACTGATCAAGAGTGCCATCATTTACATTGGAATGATGGAGCATTCTACTGACCACGTGATGGCTTACAAAAAATAAATAACTAAAAAATCTGTTGAAAGTCTGAGTTTTTGGGGAAAATGTCAAAAACATGGAAATCTGTGTTTCCACGGAAAACCTGCATGTCTGTGATACTCAGTGGTCTTATAGGAACCCCCCCCCCCATTCCTTGCCCTTTTAAAAATTCTCATCAGCTCTTGATTGATCTCATATATGGCCTTTTTGCCAGCCCAGTTGGTGGAAATGGAAAACTTTAATCTCTGATGTTCAACACCCAGAATTTTGTGCACTCAGGTGGACAAACCCCAAATTGCATAGGGAATCAGTATGCACTTTTCTTTTGTTTGCTTGAGCTCTCTTACGGTGGGACTCAAACTGCAAATAGGATCCAAATGCAGGGAGCAGAATGAATGAATGAATGAAAGGAACAGATTTATTGTACACCAGGAAATACTGCAAATGTGCAAAAAAAAAAAAGAATTTGGAAACAGTCAGGAGGTCTGGAGCGTGGAGACTCAGGCTGGCCTGCTGTTGTACAAGGAGCCACAGTCAGATGGAACCCCAACCAGAAGTGTGAAGTGGAGCGAACCAGGGTAGATGATGGCAGGTTGACCCAGGTGGAGAGGTGGAGAAGGTGGTGAAGATGACTGGAGCCAGGTGGCGGGCCACAGAGCTGATCAGGTGGTGGATCTCTGGAGGTGAGGAGCAGACACAGGTAAGTGGCGTGCTGAAGCACAGGAGCACAATTTGAGCAACGGGTGCTCACAGATCAAACAGAGATAATCATTCTGATGACGCTCTAAGTGCTGAAAAGACCAAAGGCTGCGTAGGAATGCATTAAGCATGAAAGCTCTGAAAAAGAACACACAGTCTCTATTAAATACAATAGAGGGGCCAGGTTACTGCGTCATGAGTTTCTGGTGGAGGTGGAAGTGTTGAACCGGGGAATTTATGCTGCAGAAACCAATGAGTGTCAGGTGCAGTGATCAGCTCAGCGGCCCACCACCTGGAAACACAGAGAGAAAGGAGGCAGGACCAGGCAGCAACCAAGGTGACACGCAACAATGCTTTTTGTTTTTTAATACAAGCATTTCATAAATTAGGCTGTAATTGCTTTACAGACTTCATGTTTTGACTCCTCTAACTATTTCAAATGGATGACTGGTGCTTTTACTCTTGTGGCCTCAGGGAGTTGAAGGAGCCATTGCCACTGCCTCCAAAAAACCACAATCTCTTCTACCTGCCATTAAGGATCTGCTTAATTATCACTGAACTGGAACAAGAGAAACACTCTTGCATACTAAACAATGTATCCACCACATTTTTATCTCTAAAGGAACAGTATATCATCACCAATATACAACTGTATACATGGATGAAGAATTTAATCAATACTCATTAAAGTGGCTTGATTTTCCATCTTTTGTATTCATGTTGTCACTCAGGCCAAAAAACAAACAAACACAAAAAAACCTGTGTGTGTTGTTTCTATTAATAATAATAATAAGAATAATAAAGATGATAATAAATATTAACAAAAAGGCAACTGTATTAGTTTTCTTTATTGATTTATTTAGGAAATGTTGAAGAACTGGACCATCCACCATTTGTTCTTTGACTTTTGCCCTCCTGTTCCACCTCTATGTTCCCCAAACCAGTCCCACATTTGGAGTTCTCCCTTTTTTGCTTCCCCAGCTGCTCCAGACCCATGTGCAGTGTACTGGACACTCCCTGGAGCTCCTGACCTTACCGACCCACTTTGAAATGAGCTTTTTTCCCCTCAAACACCTTTTCAAGTATAGCTAAACCTCCAGAGCCGTCACCTCATTTTCGGCTTTTCTAATCTTTCTTCAGCACAGCATTTTGGCTGAAGTCTCTCCTGAAGAAGCTTTGGATGTAAGGACCACTTTGCAAGTGCTTCTGGAGTTCTGACACAGTTGAATGTGGCTCTCTTCAGGCTGGTCAGTTTGCAGTGATGACTCTTGTGTATTCTGCACCTGTAATAATTGGAAAAAGTCATGGTTTCCATGCCAACAGTTCTCCAATTGGATAACATGCTGCCATATCTGCATCTGGAGCTTCTGCAGCTGGAAATTGACCTTCAAAGATTCTCAGACCATGTTGCCGTGTTTCCTGTTGCAGGCCAAGTCGGTGTCAGTTTTCCTGTCCTTTGTATTATTTCACACTGAGATCTATGATACCCAAGATGATTAGACTTTGTGTTCTTGTTGCTGCTCAACAGGTTCAGGATTTTTTTTTTTCTATACCAGACACTATTACCAGATCCAGCCAGTCATAATGAAACCAGTACCTGCATGTTGTACCTCTTTAGAATCAGGTAATCTCAAAGAAAATGACCATCAACTCCAGTGTAAGACAACCATCCTCCACAAATGCCAGTAACTAATAATTTGTCATCATATTAGAATTCATAATTTTCAGTTCTTACCTTGTCCTTGTCTTCTGGAGGTCCAAAACAAGTTGACTCCAGGCATAAGTGGGCTCATTTGTTCGTGACACTCCACAGAAAAAAATAACAACCAGTTGTATTTCCCATAAAGTAATGTTGTATGTTGTTATAATCCATCAAAGTCCATTTTATTCCATGAAAAAGTAAAACTATGACTGTAAAAATGTGCCTTTCCAGTGTATAACAACCGGTTTCCAACACTTCCGGATTTTCCACGTGACTTGGTCTTATTCGCTAACCTGTTTATTCTCTAAATTCAGCGTAAGCTCCATTCTAGGTACGCACATTCATCTGGTGGATGCTTCTGAGTAAAATGTGGGCTCCCAAGGCACTTCTGCACTGAAGATTTTGCCTATTGAGAGCCAGCAAATCCAGTGACGTATCAAGCCTATGACTCATATTTTCTTTTAGCCAATGAGATAAGCTTTGCAGTGCACCGTGGGAATCGTGGTCTTTAGCTACAAAGGTGAAATTATATGAAAATATTGAAAAAGAAAGTGCTAGAATAGAAATTTGCATCCATCTAAATATGGATTTTTTTTTTTTTACAGTCAAATTAGTCATAAAATAAAAATAATCCTGTTTGGCACATTTGGAGCTAATTTGGATCAATTGTGCCAAATGGCACTTTTACATACAAATCTCTAGTCACAGTGCTTGTGACTAGAGATCTGATATTGTACACAGTTGTTGTCCAGAACATAACCAACAAGTGTAGTGTGTTTGTCAGGTCTACAATGAAATATATCCATGATACAGGCAAATAATAATTACTTTTTTATTTCAAGGAGAAAAAAAAAGAAGACATTTTGGACATGTTTGAAGTTATATTACTCAAGTTGTGTAGTACTAAAGAGTTCATACACATATCTCCAGAAACTAGAAGACAAGCCCTTTCAAATGGGATATGTCACAAGCATGTGGGATTTATAACATTATTCTACTCTACAAAGAGGGGGCTATATACAGGACAGAATTTCTTTCCACTGTTATCTAGTGTCAGGTCTCTAAAACAGTTTTATGCACAGACATTACACTTTTGAATGTAGAATTTTTAATTATTCATTCATTTGCTGTCTTTGCACCATTTCATTACAAAGAAAAGTGCATAAATGTCCAGCAATTTTGACTGTGATAATTCCTGCATCTGCCTATAGATCCAAATAAAAGGGCAGATCCAGGTCAGATCCACCCCATCCTCCATTCCTGTAATGATGCTGATAACCCAACCACCACATTAAAACATCACTTACTAGACTGACAGCTCTGCGGATACACCCATGGGTGCAAATCAAGGTCGACTACAGCAGTTGCAAAATGGTCTATGCTCCAAGACAGAATCTGAAGACCCAACCCCCCCTCCTCCCCTCCATAACCAACTGGTGCTGTCCTGGACATCTGCATGGACTTAATAATTCTCAAAAATTTGGATGTTCCTCTGTATTGTTACCTCCGCCAAGGAGGTTATGTTTTCGGTTGAGTTTGATTGTTTGTTTGTTTGTCTGTCTGTCTGTTTGTCAGCAGGATAACTCAAAAAGTTTTGAACGGATTTTGATGAAATTTTGTGGAGTGGTTGGAAATGACAAGAGGAACAAGTGATTAAATTTTATCGATCCGGATCCAGGAATTTTTTAAAGGATTTTTCACCATTGCGGGACAGGGGAAATTCTAACTCCACAAAAACAAGGCAGAAAGGCTTGAACAAAAATTAGGGTGTAACATAGTCAAATCTTCTATCAAATAACAAAGTTTGGTGATGATCGGATCCGGATTCCGGATCTGGTGATCCAGAATATGCAAAAATATAGGGAAAATAGAAAATGTGTCAGTGTGAGGTGACAAATGAAGCTAGAGATGCACAACTAACACCAAATTGTAGCTGAATCTGTACTGATTCAGTAGGGTGTCATCAGATTTGATGTAGCTTCAAATGTTATGGAGCTAGATCCAGAAGAAAACCGCCATTACCGAAAAAACGTTTTTATACAATAACTTTTGAAATAATAAAGACATATTCCAAGTTCTAGTGGTATGTTTTCATGGTCAAGGATGTCAAATATAAAGGAAAGAAAAGGGTATGTATCATAGTTTTGGTTGTAACACTGAATTGTTGAATAGATCACTGTGCCAAGGAGGGAATCTCTTTAGGGTCAGTGACCCTATGGACTTGTGTAGCACATGCAACACTTAAAAAATAGTTCTATTTCAGAATTTACTGTTATTTATTTAGAGAAGTGTTTCATAAATGTTAAAAAAAATTCATATATTTGCAGTTTAGTTGAATAATAAATTGAATTTTGTCTCTTATTTGTTTTTGTCTATAGGCACATGCAGTATCAATATCAGTGCTCAGATGACAGTAGCTTCTCGGAAAGGTGCAAGTTGCAATAAACTGTGATGCCAAGCGCTAAGGATACATGCTATCCAGTCACAGAAGATTAAACTTTTTTTACTAGCAAACATCTTTGTTAGACTTTTTTAGGTTCAATGATTCCACGGCGTGTAGATGTTATGGCGTCAGTGACCCCATGGCCTTGGCGGAGGTTTGCACTCTCCGAGTGCTTCTAGTTAAAAATGTGTTTTATTAGTATGACTTATGCAGAGGGTCAGCCCTTTGAGTCTGGACTGCTTGAGGTTTCTTCCTCAAAATTATCAGAGGGAGTTTTTCCTTACCACTGTCACCTGTGTGTTTGCTCTAGGGGATAGTAAAGTTAGACCTTACTTGTGTGAAGCGCCTTGAGGCAGCTTTGCTGTGATTTGGCATGATATAAATGAAATAAATAAATTAATTAATAAATCCAAAACTGGACCATCCTTTGTCATTTTCTGGATTTTGAATTTTGTATTGTGTTGAATTTTGTAAACCCACAACATAAGAGCAGGGATTTTTCAAAGAGCAACATGCACAGTGAAGCAAATGGGTCTGCAGCCTTGCAGGTTGTCACTGTAGGAAAATGATCGCGACCGGAGTCACAGGACGAAGGAGGGAGCCTGTGGTGCTCACATGGGTGTTATATGGCTGGGGGGGCCTGGCTGCCGGTTTGTTTGTCTTTTGGTTTCCTCCCAGGTGGCGTGCGTTTGGGACTGAGTAGCTGTGTTGCTGAGGCTGTCAGGACCTCACCCTGATCACCTGCGACTCATCAGGACTCACAGCTGTAGTGCATCTGGATGGATTGGAACATGTTGGCATTTAAGACGGAGTGCACAGTGTGTATTTGCCAGAGACTCGACCTTGTGACCAGACGGGTGAGATCGTCGTCTCGGGAGCCATCTCATCAGCAGCGGATGCTGAGAATGTCCAGGTTTGATGCACAGTCTGTGAAAGAGGAGGGGGTGAGGTCTCACGCTCGTCAGCACACTTCCTGAGGTACGTTAGATTTTGTGACTAACAGTTATACAGTCAGTAAATGTGGTGTCCCTCACACCTTATTGTATTGAGCTGTTTGTTAGTCATGTATCAGCTTCCACTGCAGTGGAGTTTTGTGAACTGGATGTTCCATGCCTGCAGGTTAGGAAGCTGATCAGTAATCAAGCCAGGAAGTGTTTGCTGTTTGTACACCTTTAAGTGTTCTGTGTGTAGAGTGTGGACTCACATAATGGTTCCTTCTTTCACAGACTCGGTTGTTGCGGCCACCTGGGGGGTGTCGGCGGGGTCCTTGGGTCCGAAACAGCTTCTGGCTCCGGACCGTTAGCGCTGCTGGGAGCGCACCACGCCAGACCGCACCTTTTTGTTATTTTATCACTGTTATGTATTAAATTCAGTTAGCCTTTGTACCGTGCTCTGCTTATTTCATACTGGGTCCTTCAAACGCTGGTCGGTTCTCCGAGCTGCGTCCGACACATAACAATGGGTTAGCCATCTCCTTGGATCTCTGCCCCCCATTCACTGAAGGCCTTTGAGTCTATCTTTTGATCCTTGACTTTTATCGTGAAGGGAGGCTCATACATACAGAAGAAGAAAACAGCAGTGTGGATGCATAACTCACGTCCTCGGCCTCACCTCAATCATCTTCAACCAGCTCATTTTTTTAGCCCTTCTGTCAGCTCTCTCTACCTCCTCCCCATCTCTTTCCGCTCTCTGATTTCTATTCTGTTTCTCTCCCTCAACCAGCTATCAGCCTCTGACGCAATTTCGTTGCCATGTCATTGTCGTATAGCACAACAGAATTAGCCGCTGCTCTGTGCAGTGCGTATTTCGACTGTGATTGTCTCTGCACACACAAATCTGTGCATCGGCATGCGCACACATATTCTACCTGATGTGAGCTGATGTGTGAAGCTGGTGTTTAATTTCTTTGCAAGCCTGCATAAGGCCGCTCACCATAAGTCTTTGTCAAAGTTGTCTGAAACTGTTGCTTACCTTGGCTCGGTGGATAATAGAGCGCAGTCAGGGTCAGGTATGTTGGCCAAGAAAAGCCATGGGCGACCACCCCATATTACACATGGGGTGATGGGTACAACCCATCTAATCAACTCATAGCTAATTTAGCTATCTATGTGGTGAGCTGATTGGGTTTTCAGGTAACTTTGAAAACCAGTGGTGGACCAAATATCTTCTACTAAATGTAGATTTGCTAGCTTTAAATCTGCATTTTTATATTGAAGGTTAATGGTCAAACACATTAGGAAACCCTAATATAACACAATGCTAAAATACCCTCGGCCATATGAGCATTGTGTTCTTTATAATTTGCAGTTGTTTAATTAATTATTAAGATCCTAAATGTCTTACGTACAATTTGTACATGTTCACTGAAGCCCTTCTATCAATCAATCAATCAATCAAAAAAATATATACATTTTAAGAGCAGAAGTTGTGCAATTCAAGGAATATTTGTAGATCACTCTCTGTGCATTTGCAGGTATTAATGAGACAAATTTATCTTCATAGGGAGTTAGCTTTGAGTTAACGGAAGTTAGCATGCACACTAACGTGTGCAAAATATCTCGTAAATGACTTGAGGTGTTATCAGGTTTCAAAAAAGTCATTTTCCGTTTTAGAAGTGTTTTTTTTTGCTAGCTTTTACATAATATGTGACAAAGAGGATATATTTACACACAAATAATATGGGGTTTTGTAGCTAGCCACCAGCCTGTGATGCCACCAATGCTAAAATCCCAGAAATGGCTTGTAAATAAGTCCACAGGAATTATTAGGTTCCAAAAACAGTGTTTTCAGTTTCAGATGTGTTTATTTCTCGCTAGCTTTTACATAAGAAATATGTATGTAAATATGAGAAACATGCAGTGGTCGGCACACTTACGATAATCCGATAACTATTGAAGATAAAGTTTTCATTGTCTGATTATCTTTTCGGATAACTTTGAAAACCATTATCGGATTAATTATCTTCTGATAAATTTTTGTCTGATAACTTAACTAGACCGTTAACGTGGTAAACAAATGTGTAGTTCTACCACCGCTGGACTGATAGTATTGCACACTGGGCATTTGCCTGCTGGCCTGATGGCCTACTGGCCTGCAGATTTTTTTTTTTTTTTTTTACGAAGTATAATATATAATATAATAATAATTTAAAACATAACGCTATAGGTGGATACCGGTATGTAAACCCTCCTATTGGTGCATAAACTGGTAGATTGGCCCTTTAGTCATGATTGATTGTGGCCTGGACCAATGAGGTGAGGGGCAGGCCAATTACCCCTCCATCTCGGGCCTCGGTTGGGCTACACAGTGCGCCAGTGCCAGACAGAGCGATAACGAGCGATATGGATGGTGGCAAGAAGAGGAAAGGTGGCACTGAAAGAGCCAGGGATCAGAAGAGAGTAGCCCTTCAGGCAGATGCTGCAAAATGTCTTAAAATAACAGACATGTTTGCTTCACGTGGACGCGGAGCATCCACATCTGTGGCAGCCTCAGCAAGTGGTGGCGAAGAAGTTCAACAGGTGGACGAGGCGGGGACCACTACAGCTATGATGGTAAGTGAAGGTTAACTTCAGTTATTAATTGATGAATAGCAACCTAACTTGTTCATAAATCAGACATCTGTGTGTGAGAGAGACATTCTGATCTTCTGGTCTGAAGTGCTGTCTAACTGTTGAACTTCTATTATTCAGTGAATCATCCCTTTTTATTTTATCCTCTAAATTAAATGGATGAAACAAATCCTATTCTTTCCAAGTCCTGGCATAATTTCACATACCTAACATTTTACTTTAAATTGAGAGTCATTCTCTAAGTTGATTAGCAACACAAATTGGTAATAAAAGAAATCCTTGATGTTACTTGTAGCTTGTAGTGAGATAGACAACTGTCTCCATCTTGTGGCCTTTTTTGTGTATTGCAGTTTCAAAAGTTCAACCTTTGTATCCAGGCATTGGTCCAGTCATCCAGTAATTTTCTTGCTTTATATGATGAATTGTATCACACAAGTAATGATATATTATTTATAGTATAGCCTACAGTATTTATATAACAAATGTTTTTATAAAATTTCTATTTCTAAATTTAAGTAACAAGGCTGAATGAAATGACGGCTTATTATGTCTAAATGTAATGTGACCTACTGTCAATAGATCATACTTTTGATAAGCCTATGATAACTGTATTTCGGTAGAACTTTTCATAATGCTTCTTATAGTGTTAAAATGTATGTGTCTCCTGGTGCACATTGATCGGTTAAGGGACCAAAAAAAAAAAAAAAAAAAACACGCTGTCACAGCAGGCTTAATTTTTTTTCCCCTTCAATACCTGGTGGTGGCCTGCTCTTGGTTAAAAATACCCGGCCTGAAAAATTTCCCCAGTCCAGCCCTGAGTTCTACCCTCTACAAACAGAGGAGAGCTGGTTCTAGAAGGAACCGCTGTATTCTCTGCAGTTAAAGGAGAACTGGTCTCACACACACACACACACACACACACACACACACACACACACACACACACACACACACACACACACACACACACACACACACACACACACACACACACACACACACACACACACAAAAACATTTATTTTAACCCCATACTTATATGTGGCCAATATCACCCAAGTCATCTTGAGGTATACGTTTTTAATTTATGGTTCAAATTTTAACCAAACTTATTTTGGACAGGTTATTTAAAGTAACGTCACTTCTGAAGTTTTATAAAGTGAAAATATCAGATATATGTTTTAGTTTTAAAGTAATGCACTATTTTTTAAGGTTGTAGTGTGGACATGCTGTGCCCAGCAGTACTTTATGTGGAGGATAGGGTAATCTCAGTACGGTAATCTCAGTACGTTCACGACAGGAGAATGCATTGAGACACTCTGATCAGGACAACAGCATTAAACTCTAGTGCCTAATACGCTTGTGAATATATTCTCTGGGTTTATAGATGTTGTTTTTGTGTTTGCTTTTATTAAATTCCACGCATCTTAAACGTAGCAGAGTAGCAGACACAGATTATCTGGAATTTTGTTTTGGCAAGTTTTCAAGGTCTCTACTGCCATCTACTGGCCAATAGTGCTCATGGCAGTGCTCACACTGAAACTGGGCAGACACTGTACCACAGAACCGCATGGTGTAAAAGTTCAGAGCACCCGATTTATGTTCTCACACACGTACGTTCAAAAATGACATGTCAGACTCGTGTTTCCAGAAGCAAAATGTAAACAGGTGTTTTTTTTTTCAAACTTAATTTACAAAAACTCTCGATGGGAGACATCAAAGTAAAAAAAAAAAACATTACAAGACAGCTCTGTGGTGTTTGCACAGGCACAAGAATATCAAACAGGTTTGATTTTCATCTGACCATACGATCGGCGATCAGAAAGTGGTCGTGAGATGTTAAACGCAGCTCGTTACTCCATGTATACTAAATGATCCAGGATGCGATTAAACTGAAACTTAGTGCGATCCAAAAAATTCTCACACGAATGAAAAATCAGCTGAAAAACTCGCACTGGCACCAGTAGTTGGCAGTGTTCTATTTGACACTGGTTATATCAGATGGTTATCTAATTACAACTTGGTTTTTTTTTTTTCTTTTTTTTTTTTGGAAAATGGCTGTTTTTTTTTAACAAATAAAAAATTGCATATTTTACAAAAGCACATTTATCTGTAAACACCAACAAATGGTACACCTCACATTAATGTGTTGGTTTACATAGAATTAATCAACCAATCAGTGTAGCGGAGGCACATTTTATCCAGAATGCCATCTGTCTGTGTTTGTTGCAAAACTTCAAAATTAGTGCATTATTCAACATTAAAAGATATACGAGGTCTGTTAGAAAAGTATCTGACCTTTTTATTTTTTTCAAAAACCTGATAGATTTGAATCACGTGTGCTTGCATGAGCCAACCTTGAATGTTCGTGTGCATGCGTGAGTTTTTTCACGCCTGTCGATTACATCATTTTCTTGTAAGCAGCCTTTGTGTGAGGATGGGTGTAGCCTCTTGTCATTTTTTCTTTGCAAGGAAAATGGTGGAACGACTGGAGCAGCGCGACTGCATTAAATTTTGCCAGAAACTGGGCAACAGCCAGGTGGAAACCATTTGGATTATTCAGACGGCTTTCGGTCATGATGCTATGGGCTTCACACAGATTAAGGAGCGGTACAGGACATGTTGTGATATGCCCACCTCTTCCACAATTTCTCGGATAGTCACACGATTGAAAAGCCACCGAAAGCCATCTGAATCTTCCAAAAGGTGGAAGAGGTGGGCATCATTTTTCGGAGTCCAGCATGTCCTGTGAGACTTCAACACGGTGGCGCTTTTGCTCCATCAGTAGCTTTGTGCCGAAGCCACCGGCATGAATTTCGCCGCCACTCCTTTTCATGTTCAAATCTTCTGTCACAGTGGAATGTGCCAAAAAAGTGCTGATGTCCACCTCTTCCACAATTTCTCGGATAGTCACACGATTGAAAAGCCACCGAAAGCCATCTGAATCTTCCAAAAGGTGGAAGAGGTGGGCATCATTTTTCGGAGTCCAGCATGTCCTGTGAGACTTCAACATGGTGGCGCTTTTGCTCCATCAGTAGCTTTGTGCCGAAGCCACCGGCATGAATTTCGCCGCCACTCCTTTTCATGTTCAAATCTTCTGTCACAGTGGAATGTGCCGAAAAAGTGCTGATGTCCACCTCTTCCGCAACTTCTCGGATAGTCACACGACGGTCCTGCATCACCACAGCGTTCACTTTGGAAATGATTGGTCATTTCAGCATGTTGATGGCCGCCCGGAGCACGGCTCACTCGCCACCGTTGTGCAGACGTCTTTTAAACCGGTTGTACCGCTCCTTAATCTGTGTGATGCCCATAGGATCGTCACCAAAAGCTGTCTGAATAATCCGAATGGCTTCCACCTGGCTGTTGCCCAGTTTCTGGCAAAATTTGATGCAGTCACACTGCTCCAGTCGTTCCACCAGTTTCCTTGCAAAGAAAAAACGGTGAGAGACTACACCCATCCTCACACAAAGGCTGCTTACAAGCAAATGATGCAATCGACAGGCGTGAAAAAACTCATGCACACGAAGGTTCAAGGTTGGCTCATGCAAGCACACGTGATTCAAATCCATCAGGTTTTTGAAAAAATAAAAAGATCGGATACTTTTCTAACAGACCTCGTATGTTATATTTTAACTTTGCACAAATGACAGAATTGATATTATTATGTTATTCTATCAGTATTCATTTTATTTATACACCAAACCATAAGTCAGCAGGGCTTTATTTTCCAAGACCTAAGCCTGATGGCAGCGTGGTGATTGGGCAGAGTTGAGCTTTCTGGCTTCTCTCAGTGGTGTTTGTGCTGGAAGCCATGTAGTAAACTGAAGCTTCCAGCAGGGGGCAGGATGCTGAAAGACAGAAGTGGTGACTCATTGTTTGGGTCTGTTCTCGCTTTTGATGCTTCAAAAAGCAATTGCGGTGTTAAAACTCAAATTCGGCTTGTTAGTAGTTGCAATTATACTGGAGACAATACTAGAATTTATTGGTTATCTGTAACTTCTGATACATTTTTGGGGTGGTTTATCATTTTATCTTTATCGAAAATAACTTTCAGTTATCTGATTATCTGTTATCGAAGTTAATTTTTTGATTATCTGTGCCCACCACTGGAAACGTATATAAACACACAAAACGAAGCTTTGGAGAGACCAGCCACTGACATCACGATGCACCTCTACTCTGATTGGCTGTCACACCTGCCACTCAAAAATAAAATTGAACAGATTGAAACAGAATGTAAGATTTAACCTCTCAAAATACATGTTAAAATAGGTCTAGGCTAGCCATCTTTGACGTTGTCCAAGGTCTGTGTCCAAAGAATGTTCCCTGTAAATTTGAAGACTCTGGGAGTAATACAACTGGAATTATGTTAAGTATGGACAGATGGACAGACAATGGATGGAGGGACAGACAGACAGAAAGACTTTGCAATACCTGTTGACCATATTTGATGGCCACAGCTAAAAATCACACGTTTGTTGGTGATTACACACAAACTCAGTATGCATAACCAATACATCACACAAAGGTAACAAGAATTGCTTTCAGGAGATGGAGGAGCACTAGGACAAGGCAGATGAAATACATTAAATTGTTAAAATGATTTTATTCTCATATTTTTATTGCATAATATTTCTTATCCATTTAATATTTTCTGTCATGTAAAAAAAAACCCACATTATTTTGAAAACACTGTTGAATTTAATTTGTTAATTTCATTATCATCTGATTGGTTTAGTATGACAAGAACAGATGAAGACATCTGCAAACTAAACCATGTCGGGGACCTGTATGTTTATTTATTATTTATGGACAGACCTCGTATATATGGGAAAAAAGTAAAAATATGATTATTAGCTGTATTTATAGAGCTCCAGGATCAAATATTGAAGAATTTCAAAATTGGATTGAGAAATATTTTTCATAGATGGGTAATAAACAAGTATTTGTCTGTGGAGATATAAGTATTGCTCTTTTAAATCCATATCAGCATAAAGGGACAGATGATTTCATTAATACTTTGTACAGCTTAAATTTATATCCAAAAATTACTAGGCCTTCAAGAATAACTTCTCAGTCAGCTACTCTCATTGATAATATACTTACAAATGATACCGATACCAAAACAATAAGAGGTTTATTGATCAATGATATTATTGACCACTTACCAGTTTTTATAGTAACTGATTTAAATTTAAATAAAAAAAATTGTAATGAGAAAATACAAACATCTGCAATCTGAAGAAGCTATTATTGCCTTAAAAAAAATGATTTACGTTTGCAGGAATGGAACACAAAATTATTTATATGAAGAATGACACTAATTTAGCATATGCCAAATTTGAAAACATATTCTTGTGATATATACAACAAAAAATGTCCAATAATACATTGCACTGCAAATAATAAATATAAGGCTCATCCATGGATAACAAAAGGGCTACAAAAGGCATGTAATATGAAAAATATGTTATATAGAGAGTTTATCAGAAGTAAATCAAGAGAGGCAGAGATTAAATAGAAGCACTATGAAAATAACTTAACAACCACTATGCGGAACTGTAAAAAAAAAAAAAAAAAAAAAAACATACTTTGGAAAAATACTAAATGATAATAAAAATAACATAAATGTTGGGAAAGTGTAAGTACACGGACCCACAACAGGGGGCGCAAATGAACGGACAATAGAATAGGTCAAATAACAACACTTTACTGTTGCGAACGTGCACAACAAACACAACAGATTCCACAATAGATCAAAGGTCAAATTACAAGGTGTCGTGTGGGCAGGCTCGAAGATAGGAGACGCCTGTCCAAAGCAGAACCGGAACCACACGATTTCCTCCGCCACCAGACCCCGGGAATACTGGAGCCGCCAAGTCCCGAACTCCCAGGTGGCCACTGCCTCCGCGTGTCGGACCTGGTACTGCTGGCGAGGAACAAAAACACAATTAAACGTGGGTGCGTCTGCACCCAGCAATCTGCACGGCAGGGAAGCTACCTCCACCTCTCGTTGGAGAAAAAGTCTGTTATCACTCACAAAAATCACAACAAAAAGGCTTTCTATCAAGCAGTCAGGCTGAGGATATTACCTTTCAGGTAGAACAATATCTCGGCAAAGAGGTGGAGATGACGTCTTGCTGATATACCGATGCAGATCAGATGAGTGGTGACAGCTGTCACAGGTGATGAGTGTCAGCTGTCACCCCGGCTGCTCCTGTGAGGCGGCAGCGCCCTCTGGTGCCTGGAGCCCGCACTCCAGGCGGGGTGCCCTCTGGTGGTGGTGGGCCAGCAGTACCTCCTCTTCAGCAGCCCACACAACAATAAAAGGAAACATGGAAAATACTGAATAATATTTTATCAAATAAACCCAAAGCAAAGAACTACCCGACATATTTTACTTAATAATAAAGATGAATATGACATGAACCAAGTGGTGAACAGTTGTAATACATTTTTTGCTGATGTTGGGGCAGATTTGGGAGCTGATGTTCCACACACTACATGGGTGAATCAGCAATTAATTGACAGAAATCATACACAATGTTTCTTGGCCCAATTGAAGAAAGAGAAATTATTATGGTAGTCAGCACATGGAAAAGCAAAACGTCAACTGATCATAATAATGTACACATGGCCTTAGTAAAGCAAATAATTACAGAAATTGCTAAACCATTAACTTATATATTTAATAAATCATTTCAAACTGGAATTTCCCCAAATGGTATGAAAGTGGCAAAGGTGATACCTCTATTCAAATCTGGTGACAAACATCTTTTTACTAACTGCAGACCTATGTCTTTATTGTCACAATTTTCTAAGATATTGGAAACACTTTATAATAACACATTGGATAAATTTATTGAACGACACAACTTGCTTGATGACAGTCAATATGGGTTCAGAGCAAAAAGGTCCACTGCACTGGCTTTGTTCGATGCAGTAGAAGACATCAATAAACGTGGAGCAAAGGCAATTAGTAAATGGTTTATTTATTGATCTAAGAAAGGCTTTTGACACAGCTGATCACAACATATTTCAAAAGATGGAACTTTATTGGATCAGAGGAGTGGCTCTGAATTGGATTAAAAGCTATTTACAAAACCGGAAGCAGTTTGTTGAATTTGGGGACTGCTGTTCTTCCTATCTTGACATAATTTGCGGGGTTCCCCAGCGCTCTGTGTTGGGACCAAAATGATTTATTTTATATATCAACGATTTATGTAAAGTTTCGGATGTGTTTAAAGCAGTTCTCTTTGCTGATGACACAAACTTGTTTTGTTCAGGAGAGAATTTGCAACAATTATTATTTGATTTAAGAACTGAAATGATAAAGTTGAAGAGCTGCTTTGATATTAACAAATTGTCGTTAAATTGGTCTAAAACTAAAATAATGTTATTTGGAAATTATAAAAAGAATGTACATATACAGTTAAATATAGTTGGGGTAAACATAGCATCTGTCAAAGAGAATAAGTTGTTAGGTGTGAGTATATGAGGTCTGTTAGAAAAGTATCCAACCTTTTTTTTTTTTTTTTTTTTGCAAAACCTGATGGATTTGAACCACGTGTGCTTGCATGAGTCAACCTTGAACCTTCGTGTGCATGCGTGAATTTTTTCATGCCTGTCGATTGCGTCAGTTGCTGGCAAGCAGCATTTGTGTGAGGACGTGTGTAGTGCTCTCGGCGGATTTTCATTGCAAGGAAAATGACGGAATGACTGGAGCAGTGCTACTGCATCAAATTTTGCCAGAAACTGGACGATAGCCAGGTGGAAACCATTCGGAAGATTCAGACGGCTTGAATATAGGGTACAGATACAGCATTCGGCAGTGTTTTTTTTTTTTTTTTGGTCCATGAAAAGGGATGGCAACCACACTCCATGCACCCCCCAACTCTGTATATCCTCCTGGGCTTGCACATGCTCTTTAGAGCCATCAGATATCCTCTGCAGGACCTGAACCCAACAGGCAAGTGACACATGGGTCTTTTGATTGTGGCCATCAAAAGGTGGTGCAGTAGCTGGAATCAGCCTTTAAATCTTGTAGTACTTTATGATAACATCTTGCTTATTTGGCAGCCAAAATGACCCCATCCAGTGTTGCTATGTTTATAGAACAACTAGGATGTGGCAGCAATGTAGGGACTTTGAACCAATGTCCATTGACTCACTGATTGCAATTTCTAAATGGTGCACAAGGATTACACTCTAATTATTTGATTTTATTTTATGCAAAAAACACCTATGACTAATTCAGAGAATGTATCCAAGCCCCATTTGGTGCTCTGACTACATATTGTAAAGTAAATTGGCTATGCACTGAAATCTGTGTGCCATGGATTGTCAAGATAAGGCTCGTTCCATCTTACACTGACCAAGTTCTGTTTCCCCCTTTTCAGCAGTCCAGACAGCTCTCCAGCCTCACTCACTAATGAATTACACTCTGTCTCAAACCAGGTAGCTCAGATCTCAACAATGACTGACTGTGTGTGGTGCAAGGGGTGCTGGGTGAAGAGAGACGGTGAAGCAAAGATATGGAGAGGATGTGTGAAAGTACGTAAACAAGAGCCACAGAGAACCCTATAGTCTATTTACATTCCCCTCCTGTGATCTCTCAGCATCAAGGATGCTGACTAGGGCTTTGGTGAGTAAAAGAAAAAAAATGGGGAGGGGGGTGTGGATGAGCAGAGCAGAGCACAAGAAGGCATGACAAAAGGAAATCAAAGAAGACAGCAGCAGCAACTGAGTCACAGTCAAGGAAATAATTTACCACCTAGTCCTCATCTTTTCACTCCCCCAATGTTTTTTTTTTTTTTTTTACTTTTCTGCAGGAGAAATTGGAAGATAATTCATTGGCCTGGCTTTGAGAAATGGCTTTGAAGGATGAGACAGACAGGCCTGTGCCTGAATCGAAAAGGCTAAAATGTTTTAAGCGTTTGATGGGTCAGCCAAAGAAGCCTTTAAAAGGCGCAGCGAGACCAGCCACCGCTCGGGTTTGCTTACACGCTTGCAGTGTGAGAAAAGTCAGCTACGTTACATCAAATCGTTTAGGCCATTGTATGCTTTCATTATACACCTATTATGCTTTAGAATTTAGTTGTTTTTTATGTCATGAATTCATCTTCGGATCTCTTCTTGCTGACTTGCAGTGTATGACCGAATTGGCTTTAATAGCATTTCACTTGTGTCACCAGCGGCTTTTCCTGAGAACAACACTGAAAAGAGAGACAGACTCTCCACACAGTTGAGCCTTCAAAGCTTACAGTAGTTGGCAGGAGTTGGCTTGACTTATCAAGACAGTTCTAATGCTTGCCTTTCAGTTCGTTTGTTGGCTGATGCCTCGATAGCCCCGCTGCTTGGCTCCCTCACAGCTTGCGGCCCGTCCGGACTACTTCGAGTATTTTACCAATGGTGTTCCTGTCAGCACCTTTCGATCAGGGTACCAGATACATTCAGCTCAGCTGAAAACAGGCCTTGTTCTTCAATGTCACGCCTTGTCACTGTGTCGAAGAACAGCAGTGCCAGTCTTGATTTCCATGACAAAATGTGAAGGCTGGTAGCACATGTTTTTCTGTTTGAAAATGCAAGAAAGAAAGAAAATGACAAAGTAAGCGTTGCCACTCTGCCATAGAATTGAGGTTGACATGAATACACAGGATGTCAGCGTGCCTTTTTCCTCTTAGAGGCATGTTAGAGTTTACGAAGCAACTGCCATGGTGGGCATAGTTCAGTTCATCTGCAAGCAGCTACATAGACAGATTAGCTTTTCAGGTAACGCTGAAAACAGTTTAGGCTCCACCAAAGTTAGTTTTGCTAACTTTTAGCCAGCTGATTTAAAATATTGTTTTGCAGTAAAAAATGTTTGTAAACCCTATTCTATGTTACAAAAGCCAAGTGGCCTCTGTGTGTGTGTGTGTGTGTGTGTGTGTGTGTGTGTGTGTGTGTGGTGTGTGTGTGTGTGTGTGGTGTGTGGTGTGTGTGTGTGTGTGTGTGTGTGTGTGTGTGTGTATGGCTTTGATCATGCAAAAACTGGGGAGAGCTGATATTTGCTGTTTGTCATGCTTATGTATTTTGGGTCAAGGATGAATGCTGCGAAAACAGAAAGTTGACAGGATAAATATATGTGGAGAAATTAGGAATTTAGCTAACCATAAACAATGCATGCTGTGCTGCAATGCACCATGCGCGTTTGGGGTTTTGAGTTTTAAAACGTTGCTATTGTGGTTTATGTTACTTTAACAATGTTGCTAGTGTTATTGATTTATTGTATTTTTGTAGCTCAATTGGTTTTATCAGTTCAGATATGTCTCATGTTGCAGTTACCATGAGTGACTTAAGTTTCATGTTGGTACCCTAAGTGAACTGTTTAGTGGTTTTAATGTCTTCAGCCACTGTCTTTGAATGTTAAATTAAAACTACCTACTACAACAGCTGTTTGTGCATGTGTGCACCTTTGATCAGGGACAAACAGAGCACAGCTGACATTTACTGTTTGGACATGCTATGTATTTTGTGTCAAGGATGAATGGCACCAAAACGGAACACCAATAGGACTAATAGTTTTGGAGAAGCTGTGAACATTAGCTAACATTGCTAATTACATTTTGGACTCACATGCCTTTCCAGCAGAGAGCAGAAATTCATCTACATATTAAAAGGAAGAGTGTAAGAGCATGTAATTGTAAATACGTTATAATTACATGGATGACACAAGAAAGTGAAAAGATTTATTTCCATTGTGGTCCATTTAAAAATCAAATGACAAAATAGAAGTAATAATAATAAAATAATAATAATAATAATAATAATAATAATGGTGTGTGTATATGATAATAACAACCTAAACAATTTATAAATACATTAAGACAGTAAATTAACACTAAAAATGACATAATTAACAGGAAATAAAAGGGTTGAGTTCCTCTTGTTGACGTCTGGGGCATACTCCCCTAATGTTATTACCATGTGCTCATCATTTGAGATATACCCTTTTTCATGATATACTGAATCCCAACACACCAACCAGGATTGTCCATTTTGCTAATCTGACACACCCCAACTCACTTCACTGAAACAATTGTGTCTGCGTCATTGAATCAAAATTTCACACGCTCTCAAGAAAAATGTTGATTTCTCAAAATGCAAAAGATGGAGAACTGTGCCTTACATTTTCGGGGTCAGGCTCAAAGCTTTTCAGTCCCCCCTCATATCATCAAGTGAATATCACTTTTAACATTCAGTCAGTACTGAATGCTGGATTTTGGAAATGAGATAAGTGATTTCACTGAATTGTTTGACTTTGAAAACCATCTTTCTGAATTTCAGTGATCTGAATTTGCAGTGTGAATACCTTAATTCCAGTGGGCCAATGACTTTGATCCAATGTTGATTCATTGTTGAAGTTGACTGAAAAAACATAGAAATATGTTGGATTTTAAAATTATGTTAATGTAGAAATCTTGATGTTGGGTTAATTAAGTAACTAAATATAGTTTGAAGATATACTGGCTCCCCGTGACCCGATCCCAGATAAGTGGAATGAAGATATCTGTATGTATGTGTGTAATTATGTGGGTAGTGGCTGCATTTTTAAGAAGGGTTCAAGCTAACTGAAAGGCAAAGTGCTTAAAAGTAACTTTGTCTGCATTAATGTCGGCAAAACCATCCTTTTTTGGAAACAAGACTTCCTTCTATATTTATTTGTACAAAATGTCAAAAGACTCATCAATCCTGGGAAATGAGAGTGTAAAGTATGGTTTCCACTTTAGAATGGTCAAGATCACTAAGCTGCTCTGCCATTAAATGTAGTTTGTTGCAGTCCTGGGCAATTTGGCAGCAAACATTATCCACCTAACATGTATCCATGACATCACTAAGACTCCACTGCGACAACATTGCTACAGTGCAATGCATCACCGCAATGACCTCAACTACCAAATCTGACCATGCAAGCATCAAGATGAACTCTCATGACATCAGTATGTAAAGTCACAAAGATGTTTGGATGCCAATATAACATAACAATGTAGAAAGTTATCAACAAGGCATCAACATGACACAGCCATAGCTTGTAAAACAGAGTAAAGTGCACCAAAATCGGGAACCAGGTTCCAAAGTATTTGGACAGTGAGCCCCCCCTTCTCGGTTTGGTGGTGTGTTTTTTTTTTTTTTTTTACACTTTGCCTGTGAGTAACACTACAAAGGAGTTGAAATTAAATAATGAAAATTTGCTTGATGTGTAGAATGTTAGCTTTAACTCCAGCGGTTTAATGAAAATTATTGCATGTACCGTTTATGAATTACAGTCATTTTCATACACAATGCCTCTATAGCCCATAATTAAATGTCATGGGGGTGGGGGGTGGGCAGGAACAACAGGATTTTAACCCTTAAGTGACCGAGTGGGGTCATGTATGACCACAGGCGTATATTTTTGTGCACCATTTTTCAAATTTTAATCAGAAAAAAAAACGTTTCCTACAATGAATTTGTCAATCTCTTTGACCTGCATTTGTTCACAGAATTGGATTGACCGATCCATGTGGCATGTATAATCCAAAATTGTGCTGGGTGACTGTGTTGTGGCACGCCGTCCAAAAGATATGCGTGTCTGGGAGAACACGCACGTGGCCGACTGGACGCACCTGACCAGTAGATGTGGACATGATCAGAGCACACTGCTTCACATTCATGTCATTTCATGGCTGTATGTCTGTGACCATAGGTCATCACCAGAGGAATAGATGGATCAGATTTGTATTGCTCGCTTGATGAATGCGTGTTTTTAGATGGTGTAGGATTTTAATTTGTTTTTGTAATACTTCCATGTCCTTCCTGATATGAGGCAGCTTCCCGCAGCTTTCAAAGAGCAGCTCCGCAGCTCAGTGGTGAAGTCTGTGACTGCGGATCAGAGGTTTTGAAAGGTGTGAGTTCGTGTTTCGGGTGCTGTGTTTTTTCCTTTTTTTTTTATTATTAATCCACATAAGTGGCACGATGTGGTCCCACAGGTACCAGCTGGTTTTTATTTTTTTATTTATTCCACATAAGCGGCACAATGTGGTTCCACACGGTCCAGCTGGTTTTCATTTCTTCCCTATAAGAGATGCCATGTGGTGCGGATTTTCTTCCATTTTTTTTGTTATGTGTGAAGGGACCCTTAAGAATGTCTTTGTGATCCTCAATGATGTTCAAATTTTACTGTCAAACATGAACTCATGTAATGTATTAATATGTTATTGATATAAACCTATTGTCAGATAATGCAAAACCCTGTTTTCCAAATTGGGTTGCAAGCCCCACACCTTGGAGGAAGGGGTACCAAAGATCACAGGGGCTGCCCAAGATATTGGCTGCTCTGAGGTTGTCAGATTTAGAAGTTAACATGTTAAAGTAAAAACAACACACATAACCACATATCTCACTTGAGGGGAGCATCCCATGTTCCTCAAAATTTCTATGTGTGTATCCATGAATGTTACAGCCCAGTCTGATGTTTTTCTCGTGCTCTCGTCACAAAATGAGTCAAATTTTCATGATGGGTTTTTTAAGTCACTATTACTAACCCTACTCCTACCCCCAACCCTAACCTTAACCATAACTAACCCTACTCCTTCTCCCAACCCTAACCCTAACCACCCCGACCACCCCACTTCACTTGTAATTTTGTGCAGCCATCACTGAATGAATTAGAATGAATTTGTGCTGCCGTGATGAAAATGAGACGCTTTTCATCACAATATCATGAACCAATAGATTAATGTATATTTTGTGCTGCTGAATCACGACTTGCCGTGAGACCAGGTTGGAATTTTACCATATTGCTGTCACAGGGATGAAAAAGACTGTTGGTTGCGTTCTCTGCAAATGTTTTCACAAGATCGATGTGCCTGTAAAAGCGTTGTGCATTTTCTGCCAGGATTCTGTTAGTTACGTTTGGTGTGAAATCATTGGAATGTCATGTCACTAGCAGTAAACATTGCTACATTATAAAGACCAGACAGATTAACTAGATGCTGTCATATTCTAGCAAGTCCTCAACAGCACCGTATGGTGCCCATCCACTTTCAAAGATGTAAAGAGAAAACCAGAGGTGGACAAACCGATTGTATCTGTAGATGACAGGTCAAAAAATTTAGAAGTAGTCTGACATATATTTATTAAGTTGGTCACATTCACCCTCACATCAGGGTGAATGAGGCATAATTGTAAAGCGCTTTGAGCATCTGATGCTGATGGAAAAGCTCTTTATAAATGCAGTCTATTTACCATTTGTACAGATCAGTGGTTTCTGCCACTAGTCTTCCATGTTTTGGCCCAACGCATCCTTCCTGTTGGACAGCATGAAGCTATGTCACAGCTCAAAGCATCGAAAGTTCAAAAGTCAACTTGAAAAGTAAAAGGAAAAAAAAACAACTTACATTTGCGTCCTGACAGACCTCAGTGTGCCCCTCTGATGCTTTATCAGTGTTCAACAAGTTCAGAGCAGCGAAGTGAATGTGAATGAAGACGGAGCTCTTTAGGACGTGCTCCTAATGTGATGAGTGTGCATGTCGCTCATGCACACACCATCTCTCGCTCCGTTTTGCAGACAAACGATCACAGGAGAATTAGTTTTTTTTTTCTTTTTGTTAATCAGATGACAGATCGTCGTCCTGAGGACTTGGTCAGCACCGAGTCCTGCTGCGCACGGAAGGATGACTGAGCAAGCGTTTCGGTGGGAAAGTGTCCATCATCCTCTTGTCATTCCATCGAGGTGTCAGGCTGAGCGCGTAAACACACAAACAGCAGTTCTGCGAAAGAAACTTTGTGCGCGTAACTCCCCCCACCTCTGTCCAGGTTACACTTCCATCTCTTCTTCCCAAATTCACTGCGCAATTCTTGTTCCCTTTTCTCCTCTAGAATCAGTTTCATCCGCACGCGTGTGTGAGAATGTGCAGTTGAACTTATGTTTTTTCTTTTGTTCAATTAAAAAAAAAAAGATTGGGTTGAACTTTGACCATGTCAGCCTGCCGACAAGCGGCAATGCGTGCTCCCGTGAGAAGTGTCGCATCAAAAGCCGAGCTAAAGCGACGCTTCTGACACCTCTAAAAAGCAATGCGTCTCATGCCTCTGACACTTCCGATGCATGAAAAGCCCATTAATCTGCAATAATGAGCTTGAAATAGCGCTGATCAAAATAATGAGGATAAAATCTATATCGGATTCCTGATCGGGATGCAACGTCCGATTTCAATTAAGTCTGAAACCACGTGATCTGGCCTGATTTCTGATCACGTGATCGGATCGGGACATCCCTAATTACATGTATGTATGTACATACATTTGGATTACTTGTAATCTGATTACTTTTGGATTACATTTCAAAGTAATCCTACCCAACCCTGGTTATGACCACCTGCCTGTATTATTGACCATGCCTAAGCCTGATGTTCCAAGTATTTCTGCTCTTGTTGTACTGCCTTTTTGTGTACCAGACCCTGTTTACTGCTTCAGTAAACTGTTTTTACTCACAGAGCTCTGTTATCGAGTCCTGCATTTGTGTCCAGCCTTTCTGTGGAACCAGACCTGATATCGTACAGTTGAAGTAAAGTGGTTGTGCATTACTTTACAGGTATAATGAGTTTCTGTTGCCTTATTTTGAAAATATATATTTGTAAATTCTTGTGAGAATACTACTAGACTGATTTTGAATAAAGTTTTTTTTTTTTTTTCTGCCTTAATCGTGCTGTTGTACTCACTGCAATTTATTTCCTGGAACAGACACAGATTGCATCTCAGAGCTTCTAGAATTTGAAAATGTTCGTAGTTGGTGCCCTAAACCTCCCTTAGAAATTTATATTTTCACCTTTTTTTCATTTTTCACCACTTTCATCCCTGCCTTCAGTGTCTTATCTATTTTCTCTCTTTGGTATCCAGCAGCAATTTGATATCGGTAGAGTTGGTAAACATGAAAGTGTATAATCTTCTATGATTTTGAAGTGGAGTATTGAAACAGATTCTCCACCAGAACCACTCAATAGCATTTGAAGTGTACAAAGTGACCTTTTGCTGCTTTAAAGCTGCAAATATTTGATATTTGTTGAAGAGGTCACTAAAGCCCATGAATATCCCTTAAGCTACTTTCTAGTGGTAGGTTTAGTCACAGATTTATCAGAGTAGGTCGACTTTGGCCAAATTATGTCAACAATGTGTTGCAGACCCAGAGAAGAGCATGGTTTGAGGACACATCGCCTTGCAACAAATTGCCTGCTTGAGGGTTATACAGTAGTGTTCAGAATAATAGTAGTGCTATGTGGCTAAAAGGTTTATCCAGGTTTTGAGTATATTTCTTATTGTTACATGGGAAACAAGATACCAGTAGATTCAGTAGATTCTCACAAATACAACAAGACCAAGCATTCATGATATGCACACTCTTAAGGCTATTAGTAAAAAAAAAAAGTAGAAAAGGAGGTGTTCACAATAATAGTAGTGTGGCATTCAGTCAGTGACTTCGTCTATTTTGTGGAACAAACAGGTGTGAAACAGGTGTTCCCTATTTAAGGATGAAGCCAGCACCTGTTGAACATGGTTTTCTCTTTGAAAGCCTGAGGAAAATGGGACATTCAAGACATTGTTCAGAAGAACAGCGTAGTTTGATTAAAAACGTTGATTGGAGAGGGGAAAACTTATATGCAGGTGCAAAAAATTATAGGCTGTTTATCTACAATGATCTCCAATGCTTTAAAATGAAAAGAAAAAAAAAAAACAGAGTCGCGTGGAAGTAATGGAAAACAACCATCAAAATGGATAGAAGAATAACCAGAATGGCAAAGGCTCACCCATTGATCAGCTCCAGGATGATCAAAGACAGTCTGGAGTTACCTGTAAGTGCTGTGACAGTTAGAAGATGCCTGTGTGAAGCTAATTTATTTGCAAGAATCCCCCGCAAAGTCCCTCTGTCAAATAAAAGACATGTGCAGAAGAGGTCACAATTTGCCAAAGAACACATCAACTGGCCTAAAGAGAAATGGAGGAATATTTTGTGGACTGATGAGAGTAAAACTGTTCTTTTTGGGTCCAAGGGCCACAGACAGTTTGTGAGATGACCCCCAAACTGTGAATACAAGCCACAGTTCACAGTGAAGACAGTGAAGCATGGTGGTGCAAGCATCATGATATGGGCATGTTTCTCCTACTATGGTGTTGGGCCTATATATCGCATACCAGGTATCATGGATCAGTTTGGATATATCAAAATACTTGAAGAGGTCATGTTGCCTTATGCTGAAGAGGACATGCCCTTGAAATTGGTGTTTCAACAAGACAATGATCCCAAGCACACTAGTAAATGAGCAAAATCTTGGTTCCAAACCAACAAAATTAATGCCTGGCAGATGGGAAGAAATCATGAAAAACTGTGGTTTTACAACTACATGCTAGTTTAGTGATTCACAGGATTGCTAAAAAAGGAGTTTGAACATAGTAGTTTTGAGTTTGTAGCGTCAACAGCAGATGCTACTATTACTGTGAACGCCCCCTTTTCTATTTTTTTTTACTAATAGCCTAATTTCATAGCCTTAAGAGTGTGCATATCATGAATGCTTGGTTTTGTTGGATTTGTGAGAATCTACTGAATCTACTGGTACCTTGTTTCCCATGTAACAATAAGAAATGTACTCAAAACCTGGATTAATCTTTTTAGTAACACAGCACTACTATTATTCTGAACACTACTGTAATAACACTTAGGGCCCCTTCATACATAGTATGAATAAGTACAACTCAGGGCGACTTACGGCGAAACAGCTTGTATGACTGAACCACGAAAACATTGCGCTGACGGGCAGGCATGTACGATCCTAGTGCGATGGTTCATGCACGCCACAGTGTCTTTCAAGCAGGAACAGAGTGCAAGCAGCTGCACCACATCACACCACTGATGTGAAGAAGAATAAAATAAAAACGAGGTGTATAATTAGTGAATATCACTGCGTTGATGTAAATAATACATAAAAGGAGACGCAATACAGATCCCAGTGGTTAAATAACCCTGGTTTAAAAAAAAGTCACTCAAAGGATTCAAACCCATAAGCTCTAATTACCAGACGGAAATGTTACCACTGCGCTACCATCACTGGCCTGTAGTCAGTGATGAAAAATGCCTAAAATCAATAAAGACATGAATGAGGTGCGCTGTGTCCGGCTGCTGCAGCCCGGCGCAAAGGCAAAAGATGTTTTATGTATTTCCACGTGAGGAGAGCAGGCAGAGACATACGCCTCACGGAGGAATGTTGTCAGTTCATGTCTTTCCAAACACAGAATGTGTTCTCAAGCTGGGACATCCAGGAGCAGAGATCTTTACAGCCGCGGCTGTGAGCAGACATGCCTTCTGTCCATTCAGCGCCCAGACCAACATGTGTCTGTGTTATGTGATCATTCATTTTTGTTATTTGTTATGTAATTGCATATGTAGGTATTGTCGTAATTATTTATATAGCTGTTCTGGTGGTGGATTCTGTGTTTGTAATGTGTGCAGCTGTTGTGACGGGTCATCCAGCTGTCAGTGTGTTGCGATCAGCTGACAGGCCCCTCGCCATGCTGTTTGCACTCAGACCTCACTGTCCAGCCCCCATGTGATCAGATTTGTACATACATATAAGCATTTATGGGGGAGGGGGGCACACACATACGTGCAATACACTTGCACCACGTGTGTGGCTTTTTGCAACTCCACAGTCGTGGGGCACTTAGACAGTTTTCACGTTCAGCTTGACATAGATTGTCTGCTGACTGTTTTCGTGATGATAGTACAAATGCCCACACATTGTCTAAGTGCCATGCGAGCGGTGTTAGATGTTCATGTGTTTCAGCTGGAATTTGGCCGACACCTACCACGAGAGAGTTCGATGGGCTTGCATAGTGCACACTCTGTCTTTCAGACGCTGGTGTGCGCAGATAGTTGTAGCAACAGGTGTACGAGGTGTTGGAAGCAGCCAGTGATGCAGGTAACGCGTTACGCTAATCTAACCACTTTTTTTTCACTAGCAAGTAATCTAACGCATTAATCTTTCCAAATCAGTAACCAGATTAAAGTTACTTCTCCAAGTCACTGTGCATTACTATTATTTTTGCATTGTGGGTCGATAGCAGCATTAAAGTTTGTCCGTGGGCAGGGGGTCGGGGTTTGACTGAACTGTCCACTTTAAGCGAGCTGTGAGCTTTTCATCCGCGGTTTTCTGCAGCAGCTACGACTTGTCCTCACCTCTTAAAGTGCGGTGACAACAGCACACCTGCACTGAGCTTTACAAAGACATTTTTATGCTGTTTTTTCTCCTTTATTTAGAATTCTGAGCTGAGCTGCTCCGTATCTGCTCGGTAAAAACAGCTGATCCTCCATGACGCGTCAACAACTAACACTATTTTCCTCTCAAATGCACCTAAACCCTCTTTCTGAGGACCACATGGTGTGAAAATGCAATAAAACTTACTTACCTGTAAATCTGGTCATGTTTTCTGCATAAATAAATATTATCCATTCTTTGTGCTCAAACGCCAAAGCAGGGGCAAATCCAGATGGAATGGGGGCATGGAGCAAGGATGTGCCCCCCCCCACACACACACAACACCCCTAGATTAAAGGTCCAGTTTTGAAGCCTTTTTTACTACAACTACTAATACTACTTATAATAATAATAATTTAGACAAGTAAAATGTTTAGAGAGAATTTAAATGTTAGAAAAATGTTAGAATAATTTAATACTCAACAAAAATATAAACGCAACACTTTTGGTTTTGCTCCCATTTTGTACGAGATGAACTCAAAGATCTAAATCTTTTTCCACATACACAATATCACCATTTCCCTCAAATATTGTTCACAAACCAGTCTAAATCTGTGATAGTGAGCACTTCTCCTTTGCTGAGATAATCCATCCCACCTCACAGGTGTGCCATACCAAGATGCTGATTAGACACCATGATTAGTGCACAGGTGTGCCTTAGACTGTCCACAATAAAAGGCCACTCTGAAAGGTGCAGTTTTATCACACAGCACAATGCCACAGGTGTCGCAAGATTTGAGGGAGCGTGTAGTTGGCATGCTGACAGCAGGAATGTCAACCTGAGCTGTTGCTCATGTATTGAATGTTCATTTCTCTACCATAAGCCGTCTCCAAAGGCGTTTCAGAGAATTTGGCAGTACATCCAACCAGCCTCACAACTGCAGACCACGTGTAACCACACCAGCCCAGGACCTCCACATCCAGCATGTTCACCTCTAAGATCGTCTGAGACCAGCCACTCGGACAGCTGCTGAAACAATCGGTTTGCATAACCAAAGAATTTCTGCACAAACTGTCAGAAACCGTCTCAGTGAAGCTCCTCTGCATGCTCGTCGTCCTCATCGGGGTCTCGACCTGACTCCAGTTCGTCGTCGTAACCGACTTGAGTGGGCAAATGCTCACATTCGCTGGTGTTTGGCACGTTGGAGAGGTGTTCTCTTCACGGATGAATCCCGGTTCACACTGTCCAGGGCAGATGGCAGACAGTGTGTGTAGCGTCGTGTGGGTGAGCGGTTTTCTGATGTCAATGTTGTGGATCGAGTGGCCCATGGTGGTGGTGGGGTTATGGTATGGGCAGGCGTCTGTTATGGACGAAGAACACAGGTGCATTTTATTGATGGCATTTTGAATGCACAGAGATACCATGACGAGATCCTGAGGCCCATTGTTGTGCCATACATCCAAGAACATCACCTCATGTTGCAGCAGGATAATGCACGGCCCCATGTTGCAAGGATCTGTACACAATTCTTGGAAGCTGAAAATGTCCCAGTTCTTGCATGGCCGGCATACTCACCGGACATGTCACCCATTGAGCATGTTTGGGATGCTCTGGACCGGCGTATACGACAGCATGTACCAGTTCTTGCCAATATCCAGCAACTTCCCACAGCCATTGAATAGGAGTGGACCAACATTCCACAGGCCACAATTGACAACCTGATCAACTCTATGCGAAGGAGATGTGTTGCACTGCATGAGGCAAATGGTGGTCACACCAGATACTGACTGGTATCCCCCCCGAATAAAACAAAACTGCACCTTTCAGAGTGGCCTTTTATTGTGGGCAGTCTAAGGCACACCTGTGCACTAATCATGGTGTCTAATCAGCATCTTGGTATGGCACACCTGTGAGGTGGGATGGATTATCTCAGCAAAGGAGAAGTGCTCACTATCACAGATTTAGACTGGTTTGTGAACAATATTTGAGGCAAATGGTGATATTGTGTATGTGGAAAAAGTTTTAGATCTTTGAGTTCATCTCATACAAAATGGGAGCAAAACCAAAAGTGTTGCGTTTATATTTTTGTTGAGTATAGTTACATTTATAAACAATGCAGGTTAGAAATTGCAACAGTTAAATATGAGGTCAAGAAAGAGGTCTTTATTTTACTTTTTATAAAACAAGCATTTATTTTCACTGAAGTCAAGAAAGGGTGACTATAAAGTGAGTGTTGGCAAAACAAGTATCATTGTCATGGTGATGTGGCAGAGGGTTGTTGTCGGCAGCTGGGGAAAGTAACTAAAAAAGTAACTAGTAATCTAACTTAGTTACTTTTACAAGTGAGTAATCAGTAAAGTAACTAAGTTACTTTTTCAAGGAGTAATCAGTAATCAGTAATTGGATTACTTTCAAAGTAACTGTGGCAACACTGGAAGCAGCTATGATTTTACATGTTTTACATATGATTCCTGCTTCATGCACATTTCATGCGCAATTCGACCAAATCCACAGTATGTGTGAAGGGGCCGTTAATATAAAAACAATTTTAAAGCAGGGAGTGATTCTGTGATTATTTCAGATATTTTTACCAGTAGCTGTTAAATTATTTATATTTTTGTTGTCACTCCCCAGCAAAAGTTTTGACACTGTCATTCATGTCACAATATGCTTATTAGCTTAATCTTGAAGTGGAAATAAATTTCCACAAAAATTCACAGAGAAAATTCATTCAAATTTGGTCAAAAAATCAGGAGACCATCCGCTCATAAGAGAGGTCATATCAAGGTCATAAGTCAAAGGTCAAGGTCAAATCCATGGACATTATTGAATGTTTACAGTGATATCTTCAACATTGTGGGAAAAACAAACAAACAAAAAAAAATTGGTTACAATATGCCAATGTCTAAGGTCAAGGTCAATCAACAGCCATAATTCAATGTCTATAAATTTTCAAAAGTAACAACAGTTCCAAAAATAGAATGATATGGTTACAGTTAGTGGTTAAACAAAAGTGCTGAGTACCATAGCATTCATTTTGGAAAATAATTTACTTATTAAAGTAGCCACACTATATAGCTTACTAGCCTGACCTTTTTTTTCTTGAATAGCCCTCCCTTATGGCTCTAGCATGTAGGTGCTTCAGGAATATTCCTGTTATTCTTATGTGCAAGCAACTGATGTTCTGCTAATGTGTGACAGCAAGCTGAAGCAATTTTAATGATTTTATTGAATACCTTAAATTTAGATTTGTAATATTACCAATTTGGGTAACATTTATTCCCTCATATTTCAACAGATGTATCATTATTATGATTATTATTGTTACATGCAAACTGTGAGTATTTACAGCTCAAAATGTACATTTTTCAGATTTGGATTAATGTAGAATTTATAGTTTAAAGTGTTGATTGCATGAAGTTATTCAAGGAGTTGATGTGAACAAGCTACAAATGTGGAGCTTTTGTGAAAAAAGTGGTTACTTTTGTGTTCAGCTGTGTTGTGCATTCTGTGTTTTTCATTACATATAAATTCCTCCAGTTCTTCCCTCCACTTAAAACCAAATAAACTGTATGACTGGTGTATGGCCTCTTTACAATCATAGTATTCTTTCGTAGTTTTCAAAGAAAAAGCCCTGTGGACCAGAACCTCTAATTGTGCACTGAGCTTTCACATTTCACACCATCATACTCTCCTTTCATGGTTGTGTGCCAACTGCTCACCGATACTGAATTTGCACAGTTTTCCATTTAACCTTCAGCAACCATTTACATATAATTGTTTCCTTTCTCTTGAGATGGAGGGCAAAGTGCTCATAGTAAAAGTACTTACTGAATGTACATTTCTGAATACATTCCCCTCCATTGTTTTTTTTTAAGTGCATGTTGAGACTAGACCCGTTCAGTCATCTCTGGGTCCATGTCCTGGTCCAGGAATCTACTAATAAACCATTTTCCTTGCCACAGAGGCATTGCCATGACAATGTTGTTGTTCATTTGGCTGCCCCCGGTTTTGTTCGGGGTCGCCACAGTGGATACAGCCAGATCCGCGTTGGTAATTGGCACAAGTTTTATGCCGGATGCCCTTCCTGTTGCAACTCCAGTCTTACATGGAGAAACACACACACAGCCACACACACAGCTGGTGTTCCAAAGAGGTCTCCCATCCAAGTACTAACCAGATGCTGCTCTGCTTAGCTTCTGTCGACAGCAGTGTTGTATAAAGTACCGTAAAATCACACTTGTAAAATCACAAGTAAAAGTACAGATACCCACTTAAAAAAGTTCAAGTCACCGATTGAAATGCTGCTCAAGTAAAAGTCTTAAAGCATCTAGTATTGATTCTACTTATGTATGACAAGTAATGTACAACTAAATGTACTCAAGTATTGAAAGTACAAGTACAAGTAAATGTTAATAATCAAAAACGGACTGATTTTTTTTAATATTACAAAGGCTAGACTTGTAAATGACTGCTAGTATTAGTCAAAATACTGAAAATTGTGCACATCACACAAAAACACTTCAGAAACAAGGTTTCAAAACCTAAACGAGAGTAGGCTACTCACTAGGTGTTCACAGGAAACAGTTATTTATTTCTATATGTATTTATTTATTTTCATTGCTACATGGTTTTATCTTTTCTGTGTTTTGTTTCATTATGTTCTTTTTGTCTCTTTCTCTAAAATTGTATTGTAACATTATCAGTCTATTATTATTGTCTATTATGTAGACTATTATTGTTTTTGCTATTATTATTAATATATGAATAAAAAGAAATTAAAAAAATTACAATTTGACTCTTTTATGACAACGAATGCTGAGCCATTAATTATACAGAAAACAAAGCACAAACGTGCTGATGCGAACAGCTTAATGCTAATTATAACATTGAAAACGCCACAGACATGCTAACGCGTTAGCATCGGTCCCATTATAAGTTATAAAATACATCTATCAACTGTTTCAGAAGACCATAACAGGTCGGTTTAACATAAAAATATTAAATATTACTCACAGACATATGCTCTTCAATGTTTTAGGGGGAAAAATTAGGATAAAACAAAATAAACAAACCCACAAATCGTAGATCGAATCACTGCTTCAATTAGTTCAAGGTTCAAAGCAAAGCCGCGCTGCAGAAAAGTTCATTACAGACCCGCTGCAGCTCTGTAATCAATGTAGAGAAATTATCATTTTCCTGACAAACACCCCCCAAGTGCGCAACTGCAAAAAAGCCTACCGGACATGCCTCAAGACAAATCGGCCTGACTTTGTTGCAGTCACTAGTAATCAGTGGTGTCTCTGGGTGAAAACACAACTTTTTTCGTGTGTGCGTGTGTCTGTGTGTGTGTGTGTTTTGTAACGAGTAACGGCATGGCACATAGGAAATGTATCGGAGTAGAAGTATGCAATTAAGGTCGGAAATGTAGTGAAGTAAAAGTGAAAGTAAGCTGAATTTAAAAAAAAACTCAAGTAAAGTACAAAGTCTCACAAAACATACTTGAGTACAGTAGTGAAGTATTTTTACTTTGTTACTATACAACACTGACAGGAATGACATCTTGTCAGAACACCGGTCAGGGCGTGGAGTAATACATCCAAATGTGAAATGGTTGAATATTTTGCCATAGTTACCTGGATATTATACAGTCTGAAATCTCACACAATTAACGAATCAGATTTGCAGAAAAAATGTAAGTGGATTAGAATTAATGTTAGGCACCCTGAAAGTGCCATAATTTCACTGAGTGTTATGGTCACTCACAATTTTATAGACCGCATACTGTGTTTGTATTTTGAAATGACTTCGCCATAAGGAAAATTTAAGATTGACAGATCTTGCTTTGGACTTCCAGTTACATATGTCACAGAAGTCGACATGAGAACTCTTAGGATAATATTGTTGTGTGCTGTCTTGATGGCTACCTCTCTCCTGCCTTCCCCTCCCTTTTTGTGTGTTTCCAGTTGGCATGCCACTGACCTGATCACCTCACCTGTGGCTCATTATCTACTGCTGTATTTAAACCTAGGTTCAACACATCCACCTTCACCAGTAACTCAATTAACACTATGTGGTATCTTGCCCCTCTACCTTGCTGTTGTATAGTTTTTTTTTCCTCGTGTTTGGCATTGAGACTTGTGACTCTCCTTCCGTGATCCTGCTCTTTGTCACCTCTTTGGGTGCCCACCTGGCTCCCGTCTCCAACACCACCTGGCCGAGGTTTCCAGCCCCGTCACCTGCTCTCATCTCTTCTGGCTCCAAATTCCAAATTCTGGATCCTGATTCTGCTTACACCTGGCTGTGTTTCCTGTCACATTATCTCTTCGGGTCCAGTCTGTGTCTCTGGTCTCCATGCCTCCTCGCACATATCCAAATTCAGCCTGTATTCACCATTTATTCCAATAAATTGTATCTTGGTTTTTCCACCTGAGTCTCCCACATTTTGGTCCTTTTTAGCCCTTTGGGTTTAACTGTAACCAATATGTGAATAAGCATTCATTCATGCTGTTGTGACCACAGCTACTTGCTATTTATAAGCCATAAACCCAACACACAAATTGTTTGCTTTTACTGTATTGTTGTTGGCCCCTTCACACATAACATGAAGTTGGGTGAAAAAAGCAGGAACCAGCTGAAAAACTAACAAAAAATGAATAGGGCAACCGCAAAATATTCCACCTGCTGTCGGGAGTGACACACAGTCAGACAGGCATGAATGTATGGAGTTAAAATTATCTCATTAATATTTGTAAATGCACACAGGGTGATCTACAAATAATCATTGATTTGCAAATGTGTTCAGATATCCACAAATGCAAATTTCATATTTGTAACTTGTAAATTGGTCTTTGCAAATAATGTTGTATTTGCAAATATAAAACTTAATTTGTAAAAAAAAAATTACATTTGTAAAACTGGAAATTGTATTTGTGAATTAAGTTTCAGCATTTGTGGATCACTAATTACATGCATTCATCGCTTTCTTCTGCGACGTCATTTTGAGACATTCTTTTCGTGAACACAGATCCACAAACAAATGCCGACTGATTCACAAATACGCACACACACTGGATATCCACTAGATGGCAGTGTGGTTCCATTCATTGATGTGGCAAGCTGAAACTATATGCTCCCGGATGACTTTTTAATTGTGATCGTTACTGAGTATTTAAAATGCTTATCGCAAAGCGTTCTTTTTTTACGACATAATGCAAGTTTTATAAGTCCGCGGACACTGATCTGTGTGTTACAGATACAAATCAGTTTCCTCGGATCCGCGGAGTTTCGAGGAAAATAAATGCCACTCAAAGCCTGGCTGTTGCGACAGCTGTCGTAAAGCGGGACTGGTTGGTTGCTGCGGTGACGCTGTGTGACTCCTGTGCAAAGCTTAGCTAAATGTAGCAACTTTTAGAACTTTCAAGTTTTAAAAGAAGAATTTTGCAGCATGTCTGTGTCACGGAGCACGCACAGGCGCAATGCTGTTTAATACGCTTATTTGAACCACTGCGTTAAAGAGTACAACAGTAACACCCCCGCTCCCCTCCCCATGATGAAATCCGCGGACACATAATTTAAAAAAAATAATTCAGCTTACCACATCAGTGAATGGAACCACACTGCCATCTAGTGGATATCCAGTGTGCGTGTGTATTTGTGAATCAGTCGGCATTTGTTTGTGGATCTGTGTTCGCGAAAAGAATGCCTCAAAATGATGTCGCAGAGGAAACCGATGAATGCGTGTAATTGGTGATCCACAAATGCTGAAACTCAATTCACAAATACAATTTCCAGTTTTACAAATGTAAATTGTTTTTTACAAATTAAGTTTTATATTTGCAAATACAACATTATTTGCAAAGACCAATTTACAAGTTACAAATATGAAATTTGCATTTGTGGATATCTGAACACATTTGCAAATCAATGATTATTTGTAGATCACCCTGTGTGCATTTACAAATATTAATGAGACAATTTTAACTCCATATGAATGACACCTCAGCAACGGTTTTGTGCATGCTCATGTGTGCACACAAACACAGTACAAGAACGTGGAACATGTGACACCACACTGCATTCCCACAGCAGAGGAGAATTAGATGCTGGACAAATGTACATAAATATATATATATATATATATATATATATATATATATATATATATATATAAAATGTAATATTTAATTTCTGTTATAACAAGTGGACACCAGGAAGAACTGAACTGACATGGATGACTCTTCCTTTTATTTTTTTTACATGAATGACCTGATACGCTGATACCATTAACACATGAGCTGTGACCCACTGTCACTAGCGCACACTGGTCACCAGTGCATACTGAAACGCTGAAAAGTTGATATGTGTTTTTTAATTATTACCATGTGAGGAGAGCCCGCAGATGCACGCACCACGCAGTGGTGTCTCCTTAGGTCATATTCTGCATGGTACCATATTTGTTTCCCAGCTGTGCATATCAATGACGCAGAGGTCCGATGCAGCTGACTGCAGCTCATCGCCGTGCGCACTGAGATGTGGTTGAGACGATGCAGTTTGTTTTTATTTTTCCCCATGTTGTTGTCATTTGCAGACATGAGTGCAGCACTGTGCCTTACACATGGGTGATCAGAGCGCATGTGACAATATGTGTCCCAATGCTTTGTTTGCACTGACGTGGTGGTCAATTGCGATTTGGAGCAAGCTGCAGGACCACAGCAGTGACTGTGGGCGGTGGTCAGGCCCCTCCCTGCGTGATTTTGAATGTCATCCAACCCATGATGTGATGACATGTCAATCACGGTTCCCCTGACAAACGCATAACTTAGTGTGTGTGTGCGCATGTGACCATGTCAATCAATACATGATCAACATGCGACACAAACACCTTCCCATTGCAGCAACATACTCACATAGATGGGCTCCACCCTGTGAGCAATTGAGCTGGCCATGGTGATTTATCTATGAGGCTGTTAGTCAGGCTGTCACATGACAGATGGATCGTGGACATTGCGATAGCGTGTCACGTGGTTTGCCTGTCTGGTCAGCTGGTGCTGTGACACGCAGCTGGGGTGGGTTCTTATTTGCATCTCTGTTGAGGTGGTGTGGGTTTGCAATATGCCATGGTGTTCCACAGCTGTCAGCTCTTCCATTATGGACATGACAGCTAACTAGCTGTGCACTTTGCTGACCGCGATCACACCATGATCACTATGCGATCACACCGCAATCACACTGCACTGCAGCCACTGTCTGCAACCTCACCTCGACTTGGGAGGAGACACTTGCATGCCAATTTTCTAGTGCCATTTGTGTTGCTTGGTAACATACTCATGCTGCACTTAGAAAATGTGGGGCTATTTGCACACCCTGCTCGAAAGTGGTCACCTGCTCTCTATTTCCGTGCAGGCAGTGAGAACGCCCCCGCCTTTTCTAGAGTGCCCCGCGAGTGGTGTTGGATGTTCGTGGGTGGCACCTAGACTCCAGCTGACTCCGGCCGAGTGTGGGTCAAATGGCCATTCTTTTGGCATTCAATGACATTCGGCCGTGTGAAGGCTACCTTGATCGTAACATTCAGCAACAGTTTGACACAGCCAATGACTTCATGCAGCTACTCGGCCATGGCAAAATATGGCCAACCTGCGTATGACATGCTGTGCGAATGCTGCAAACATGATCAGATGGCAGTGTGACCTCACCCTGCCCACTGTTCGAATGGAGTGAGTGGCACGCGAATATGTAGTGCATGTGTCATGCCCAAAGTGGATGTGGCGACTGTGTATGAGGCGTTCGAGTGCAGCTCTGATTTACCACAAGTGCCATTTGACTCCTCCTTCGTGCGCAATTCTGCCTCAATCGTGTGAAGGGGCCCTAAGGGAAGGACACTGTATCAAAACAATGCTTTTCACCTTCTGATGAGTGCTGTTTCCTCCTGCCTGGATGCAATTTTGTGCTTCATAAAGCTGGCTGTTGCCCTGGTTACACAAATGTCCTCTCCTCTCCAGTAAGTAAACGGGATCCTCTCTTCTGACTATTCTGCTAATCTTCTTAACTATATGTTGCTGCCTCCTTCTGTGCAACTGCCGGAATTCTACCTTGCTTGATGATTCAACCTCCCATCTGGACCAGGATGGCTTCTCTCCTTATTCTTTCTTTTCTTAATGATCCTATTTGGGCCAGTGTTGCCTTTGAACCACATATCCCCTTATCTGATAAACTGACATAAATTACTTATTTTTCAGGTGGTTTCAAGATGACAGGAGGAAATTGTTGATGAATATCAAGCTGAGAAATTATTTTTCAAATGAGAAGCCAAAGGTCACTATTGTGTATGTACATCCTGTATTTGGGGGGAACACTTCTTTGCATCTGATACATATCTTGATCCATGGGCTATGATTCAATTCAGAGACAGTACCCATTATGGAACAATTTGATTCAGCACAAATTAGTTTGGTGCAATGACAAACATTTCATTTTTAAACTACAATAAGCCATAAATGATTTTTGATTTGTGTCAGTGATATCAGTCTATCTAATAATCTATCTATCTATCTACAGGGGTCATCACAGATTACAAAATCCACAGTTTGGATTAAAAGATGGCCCATTTGTCAATTTCTGACAACTGTTCTTTATATATATATATATATATATATATATATCTATATATATATATATATATATATATATATATATATATATATATATATATATATATATACAAATTGAGGCATGTTACTATGAGTGATGTGTGGTATTCATGGCCTGGTAATCTGTTGAAACTCATGATAAAAGTTTTGAAATTAAAAAAAAAAAAAAAAAACTGGTGAGGTTGTGACCATTTTGGATCTACAAAAGTGAACGTTGGGCTTATAATCTGTGCAGAAATGGGGTGTATGCCCCTATTACTTTAATTTGTAGATGGCTTTCCCTTTTATTTCATTACTGCATCTTGAAATAAATCATGTCTGCCTGAATGTGAATTTGGCTGCACAATCATTTTAACTCTGATGCCAAGTTTATATTACAGGCTGAAATTAAAATAGGATGCAGGTTATTTTCTGTTTTAGGGCAGGGTGATTTCATTGACCTGAGCAGGTTGCAACTGTATGCTGTGGTGTGCAGTACCTGTGTGCTGGTGTGTGGTGGGAGACCAGTGTGCAGAGGGAGACTGGCACGGCTCTGCTGGATGCACAGTGGCATGACAGGATGCATGGCAGTTTGGTGGGACACTCAGCAGCTCAGTACCTTGCTGAGACACATCGAGCCACTTGCCGAGGTGCATAGCTCATTTCTCTCGCAAAAGCACCATGGATGTTTCCGCATAGGAGGTGTGGAGTATTTGCCAGTACCAGATTGTACACACCATGCATCTGTTTTTTTTTTTTTTTGCTTCAGTACCTCTTGACATAAATAATGGCTGCTTGATTATGGATTGAACACCTTATTTATTTTAATGATGCCATGCATAAGTCTAAGAAATTCATATGCAGATTGCGTTATTTGTGAAGTGAGCTCAACGGTTACTGTGTGCAGTTCAAAGTCAGTGTTTACTGACCTCTTAAAATCTCTTGTAATACATTATACATCCATAATCCCATGAAAGTGTAGAACACTCTTCAGAAGAACATGTTTTCAAATGTTAACAGATGCATTTTATTTTTGTAAAGTGTTGTATCACAGATATTGGTGGAGATGCACACTGTGAGCACATAATGTTACATTCAAAGATTTGAACTGGATTTGAACTTCCAATGTCAATCAGGGCTAAAAATCAGTAATGGAAGACCAGCCTTACTAGCAGATCTTATGTTTGTCTTCAGCCAATTTTTGACACCCAATTGCATATGTTCTTTGCACAAACACTCAATTGGATATCTAAATGGGACATGAAAATGTGTAGTCTGTAGTAATAACAGCCTTGAGTAACATTATGACCAATCAGTAAAGTTACGATCATGTTCAAAAAATTGTGGCGGTGGGACACATTGCACTGGGGTGGTTTGCAGCCGAGTGTGAGGCGTCCGGGATGAGGATCAGCACCTCCAAATCCGAGGCCATGGTTCTCGACCGGAACAAGGTGCTTTGCCCTCTTCAGGTCGGTGGAGTGTCCTTGCCTCAAGTGGAGGACTTTAAGTATCTCAGGGTGTTGTTCACGAGTGAAGGACGGATGGAGCATGAGATCGATAGACGGATCGGTGCAGCGTCTGCAGTGATGCGGTCGCTGTATCGGACCGTCGTGGTGAAGAGAGAGCTGAGTAGGGGGGCAAAGCTCTCGATTTACCGATCGATCTACGTTCCGATCCTCACCCATGGTCATGAGATTTGGCTCATGACCGAAAGAACGAGATCGCGGGTACAGCGGCCGAGATGAGTTTCCTCCGCAGGGTGGCTGGGCGCTCCCTTAGAGATAGGGTGAGGAGCTCGGTCACTCAGGAGGAGCTCGAGTCGAGCCGCTGCTCCTCCACGTCGAAAGAGTCTGTTGAAGTGGCTCGGGCATCTTTTCCGGATGCCCCCTGGACGCCTCGCTGGAGAGGTGTTCCGGGCACGTCCCATTGGGAGGAGGCCTCGGGGAAGACCCAGGACACGCTGGAAGGATTACATCTCTCAGCTGGCTTGGGAACGCCTTGGGGTTCCCCCGGAGGAGCTGGGGGAGGTGTGTGTGGATCGGGAGGTCTGGGTGGCTTTGCTTGAGCTGCTGCCTCCGCGACCCGACTCCGGATAAAGCAGAAGAAAATGGATGGATGGATGGGACACATTGCACCTTGAAATAGATCAGTGCTGCTTGTATCTAGATCTGATGTAAGGTTACAATAGATGGCTAACATTAAAATACATTAAACAATGTGCCATTTGTGAAGTGAGTGGTAGGTAATTTCTTTGCTCTGGGGTAAAAATGACCAAAGCAGGCATCGGAGCACAGTGGTCAGTCAATGTGCGTTAAGGGTGGTGCATTCAAGACTCACTGTCTGCTGACAGCTCAAATACATTCTCCTCTGGAAGTATTTAAAATATATCCACATGCTTGGCATGCCATACTCTTCAGCAAAAGACTTTTCAGATGTTAAAAGATATATTTTAGGTTTGTGATTAAGTCTTGTTTTCAATGCAGGCATTAGCTTATAGAATGCACACACTACTATTGTGAGCATGCCCAGAGGCTTGGATTCCATGGGGTTCCATTCAGTCTCTCTGGTGTATAATGCTATGACATACAGCTTTAGACTGCTATAGAATATCAGACCTGATTTGCTCAATTTTTGGAATTGGGGTGTCATTTGGGCCAGAAATTGGTAATACAAGACCAGCTTTACCCCAGATTCTGATATAGGTAAGTAATGATTTGGCTCAGTCTCTTGGAGATCTTTTTTTTCTTCTATAGTACAGCAATTGGGGCCATTACATCCAGCAATGGTGCAGACTTTGGTGAAGTCCTTCTTAATGGAATTCAGATGACAGTCCATTCATATGACAGCTTTTTTCGTGCTCCCGTCACAACGAGTCACGTTTTTGTGATTTGTTTTTTTGTTTTACCATTTCTAGCCCTACCCCTTCCCCTAACCCTAACATAACCAAACCTTCTTCCTCTCCCTTCCCCAAGACCCCCTGTGTAATCCTGCATTTCATGCTCCCATCACTAAGTGAATTTGTGCTCCCATCACAAAAAGTGCCACATTTTCATGACTGGAGCATGAACCATAGATTAATTTACTTTTTGCGATGCCATCACAAAATGACATGGGATTGGGTTGCATGTGTTTTATAGTTCCAGAGTGGGAGCTACTACAGTGGCTGCTGGGCCAGCATTAAAGCTTCTTCCACAGATCCTTCTCATGAGAAAGCTTTATAAGCTTTGTTCACCCTAGCCTTAATGTTGGCTAATACAAGACGTGACCTCTACACAAAAGACAACTGAACACATGCAGTGGTCACACAATATACATACAGTAGTGTTCAGAATAATAGTAGTGCTATGTGACTAAAAAGATTAATCCAGGTTTTGAGTATATTTCTTATTGTTACATGGAAAACAAGGTACCAGTAGATTCAGTAGATTCTCACAAATCCAACAAGACCAAGCATTCATGATATGCACTCTTAAGGCTATGAAATTGGTCTATTAGTAAAAAAAAAGTAGAAAAGGGGGTGTTCACAATAACAGTAGTGTGGCATTTAGTCAGTGAGTTCGTCATTTTGTGGAACAAACAGGTGTGAATCAGGTGTCCCCTATTTAAGGATGAAGCCAGTACCTGTTGAACATGCTTTTCTCTTTGAAAAGCTTGAGGAAAATGGGACGTTCAAGACATTGTTCAGAAGAACAGCATAGTTTTATTAAAAAAGTTGATTGGAGAGGGGAAAACTCATACGCAGGTGCAAAAAATTATAGGCTGTTCATCTACAATGATCTCCAATGCTTTAAAATGGACAAAAAAACCAGAGATTCGTGGAAGAAAACAGAAAACAACTATCAAAATGGATAGAAGAATAACCAGAATGACAAAGGCTCACCCATTGATCAGCTCCAGGATGATCAAAGACAGTCTGGAGTTACCTGTAAGTGCTGTGACAGTTAGAAGACGCCTGTGTGAAGCTAATTTATGTGCAAGAATCCCCCGCAAAGTCCCTCTGTTAAATAAAAGACGTACAGAAGAGGTTACAATTTGCCAAAGAACACATCAACTGGCCTAAAGAGAAATGGAGGAATATTTTGTGGACTGATGAGAGTAAAATTGTTCTTTTTGGGTCCACGGGCCACAGACAGGTTGTGAGACGACCCCCAAACTCTGAATTCAAGCCACAGTTCACAGTGAAGACATTGAAGCATGGTGGTGCAAGCATCATGATATGGGCATGTTTCTCCTACTATGGTGTTGGGCCTATATATAATAACTTTGTGTCAGTTTTTTTTTTTGCGTTACTTTCGTTACTATTTTTTTCGTTACTTTTTCGTTTTTTCGAACACTCAGATAATGCTTAGTATTTGCATTGTGAATGAACATTGGTTGTGATATTTTGGTTATATGGCAAGCACCTCGTAGCTTGTGTAGCTTTTAATCAATATGGAGCCCCACCATAAAATCAGGAAAAAATAACAACGTGAGAAAATATGAACATCAAAGAAACAGATAAGATAGAATAAAATGGCCAACATTGTCACCTTTTTGCTCAAATATCTAGAATTCATGGATGTAAAATAATGAATTGATGAATTTTGCCAAAGTGTTGAGAGAGAAAGCAAAATTCAGCAACATTTTTGAGGAGACCATGCAAGCCGCAGGTGCGCTGAGCACACCCAGTGGGAAGCCTGACACACGGGCACATTACAAACAGCTTCACTTGGCCGTGATTGATAATGTTATCTCACAAATCACTAACAGTATGACGGAACTGTATGTGCTTGCATGTCTGATCCTGACCATTCAAGTACAACCCCTGGCAAAAATTATGGAATCACCGGCCTCGGAGGATGTTCATTCAGTTGTTTAATTTTGTAGAAAAAAAGCAAATCACAGACATGACACAAAACTAAAGTCATTTCAAATGACAACTTTCTGGCTTTAAGAAACACTATAAGAAATCAAGAAAAAAAGATTGTGGCAGTCAGTAACGGTTACTTTTTTAGACCAAGCAGAGGAAAAAAATATGGAATCACTCAATTCTGAGGAAAAATTATGGATCACCCTGTAAATTTTCATCCCCCAAACTAACACCTGCATCAAATCAGATCTACTCGTTGACATTGACCCTATGCCATGACATTGACCCTATGTGTCTTTTTACAAGGAATGTTTTCGCAGTTTTTGCTCTATGGCAAGATGCATTATCATCTTGAAACATCCCCAAACATCCTTTCAATTGTCCAAAATATCAACGTAAACTTGTGCATTTATTGATGATGTAATGACAGCCATCTCCCCAGTGCCTTTACCTTACATACAGCCCCATATCATCAATGACTGTGGAAATTTACATGTTCTCTTCAGGCAGTCATCATTATAAATCTCATTGGAACGGCACCAAACAAAAGTTCCAGCATCATCACCTTGCCCAATGCAGATTCGAGATTCATCACTGAATATAACTTTCATCCAGTCATCCACAGTCCACGAATGCTTTTCCTTAACCCATTGTAACCTTGTTTTTTTTTTCTGTTTAGGTGTTAATGATGGCTTTCGTTTAGCTTTTCTGTATGTAAATCCCATTTCCTTTAGGCGGTTTCTTACAGTTCGGTCACAGACGTTGACTCCAGTTTCCTCCCATTCGTTCCTCATTTGTTTTGTTGTGCATTTTTCGATTTTTGAGACATATTGTTTTAAGTTTTCTGTCTTGACGCTTTGATGTCTTCCTTGGTCTACCAGTATGTTTGCCTTTAACAACCTTCCCATGTTGTTTGTATTTGGTCCAGAGTTTAGACACAGCTGACTGTGAATAACCAACATCTTTTGCAACATTGCATGATGATTTACTCTCTTTTAAGAGTTTGATAATCCTCTCCTTTGTTTCAATTGACATCTCTCGTGTTGGAGACATGATTCATGTCAGTCCACTTGGTGCAACAGCTCTCCAAGGTGTGTTCACTCCTTTTTAGATGCAAACTAACGAGCAGATCTGATATGATGCAGGTGTTAGTTTTGGGGATGAAAATTTACATGGTGATTCCATAATTTTTTCCTCAGAATTGAGTGATTCCATATTTTTTTTCCTCTGCTTGGTCTAAAAAAGTAACCGTTACTAACTGCCACAATCTTTTTTTCTTGATTTCTTATAGTGTTTCTTAAGCCAGAAAGTTGCCATTTGAAATGACTTTAGTTTTGTGTCATGTCTGTGATCTGCTTTTTTTCTACAAAATTAAACAACTGAATGAGCATCCTCAGAGGCTGGTGATTCCATAATTTTTGCCAGGGGTTGTATCTACTGCGTCCATGGAGCGTTCATTCTCAGCCCTCAAATGGATAAAAACATATGCAAGGAACACAACTGGAGAAGCACAAACCACGAAACACCGCGCCAACAGGCAGGCGTGCACGATGCCGGTGTGACAGTTCGTGCATGCAGGAACACACTGCCAGCAGCTGCATGATCTGGTTACAAGGCATTGGAAGCAGCTACAATATTACATGTTTTGTACACATATCCTGCTTCATGCGCACTTTCTGTGCAAATCAACCAAATTTGCATGATGTGTGAAGGGGCCATCAGTAAACAGCACATCCTGCTGTCATGATTTACCTGGATCTGGCTCATGTCCTGTTTTTGTGAGACTTTTGTTCTTGCTTTTCTCTTTATCATGATTTCAGTCTCTGGTTATATGTATCTGGTCATTGTATTTTAGTCACTTAAGTCTTGTTTTGTTGTTGTTCTGATTATCTCTTTTCTGTGCATATTACTTTTGTCATTGGTTTTATGCTCTGTTTATCATTTATTTTCTGGGTAGTCATTAGTTATATTTTCTGTTATACTGTTACCACTTGTTTAGTCCTGTTCAAGTTTAGTGTCAGCCTTTATTTTCTTGTTGATCACTGTCTTATGTTGGTACTCTTTTATTGTCTTCTTCTCTGCGTTGGGCATTTCAGTTTTTTTCACAATTGGTTAAGGTTTGATTTTCAGTCACTCTGAGTCTGTTCTGTTAGTCATGCCCACCTGTCACTCTTCTCCTGCCTCACCTCTCTCTTGTCTGACCACGCCCCTTCCAGCACATTCCTTGACACCCGCGTGTCTTGTTTTGCCAATTACTGCACCTGTTATTTAAGCCCCTCACTTTCTCCACTCTGTGTCAGTTTGTTGTGCTTTCTAGTTCACGTTCCAGCCCTTGGCCTTGCTCTGTTTTGCTCTGCTGTGTTTTTGACCGTGTTCTGCCTTTGACCTTGCTCTCGCCTCAGCCCATGACCATTGCTGTCTTGTGTTTTGACCAGTGCATGTTTTTTGACCTCACCTAAGCTTGGTGCCTGCGTGTACCACCGCCTCTCTGTCTGCTTGTGTACAGAATCCCTGTCTGCCTTTCTGAGATAAAGCCTTTTTACTCTCACGCCAGTCTCTGAGTTTGTCTATGAGTTTTGCATATAGTCAGCTAATGTGAATATTTGGATGTCATCCATCCACACACAAATGGCAAGTAGCTCTGTGAGATAGGAATTGTCCTACTAATACGTGGACCTAGACTGGATTCCCAATCATGCACCTTGTCTGTATCCTTGGACAAGACACATCATCTGTGTTGTCCCAGTACAACCAACTGTACACTGACACCACCCAAGTGTAAAGTGGTATGGCAATGATGTAACATCCAGGAGGAGATGTACAGTCTCATCCATCTCCCAAAATGGATTCAACTGATAAACACCAGGACCAATTGGCTTCAGGGTTTTGGGAGGAGTAACAAACTATTTGAATACCACTGTATACAATATGGATGTTGATTAGCTTTCAGATGGTATGGATGCAGCAGGATTTAGTTGATGTTCACAGAATTACACCTTTCCTTTTTTGCTACTACACTGCTGGCATATTGATTCTCACATGCAATCTGCGTGAAACAACAGGTCCCTTCAGAATGCTTTGACTGACCAATGAACTAGACTTACAATAATTAATTGAGACTTTTGATGGTCCTGTGTACTCACAGCTTCCATCAATACCCTTTGTTATCAACGACACAGATGGCTGATTCATGTACCATCTGTCTAGTTGTTAGGAAAAGATTCCTGTACAAATTTTGTTCCTACCTCCTTTCATGAAAACAAATCTTGCAGATGATCACTGATAATAGTAACAGTGTGAATATTACATAAATAACACTCAACCTGCCACGTGATCAGGTTATTGGTGGCAAACCTGTCAGACGTTAAACCTTTAAACACTATATGCACCTTTAGAGGCAGTTGTTCGCTCATCAGAGGGTCAGTGAGTTTGATCTGTGAGTGCACTACAGAGCTGAAATGTTCTTGAGTAAGACAAAGGGGCATTACTCCTGTCAACCTTGTGGACACAGTGCTCCATTCAATTCCACAGAAAATGTGGGACAATGTTGTAAAGAAAGCACAAGAGTGTGTGAAATTACACAAAAGGCATCTGACCACAGCTCAGTTGGTAGAGCGGTATGAGCATTAGGATCACAAGTCTTCAGATGCCTCAAAATGCCTCTGCTCATGTTTAAAAACAAAATACAGAAATTTGATTTTGCCTCACTACACTTGCTCCCTGTATATATGCTTTCAGCATTATTATTGAAATAAAATACCAGATGGGTTGGTGCTCTCTTTTTTTTTCTCGAAATCTGTGGAACATTGTGTTCCTTCATGGCTGAAAACAGTCTTCATTCCAAAAGTGAAAAAGAAGTTAGGAAGCCATAGGGAGTTGTTTTATTATGCAGATTCTTATGGAATAATTTTGCCTTGTGATATTAAGTCCCAGCACATGGAATATTTTAAATCCAGTCTGGGAAAAACATGTTTTGCCTCTCTTGTCTTGACGTAATCATAAATTATACACACAAATTAATTTTATTGTGTTTAGAATTTTTATAATGTGCCTAAAATATTATTATTTCTGTGATTCTATGATTGTTAAATCATGACTCAAACCAAATTCCTTTGGCAACACAGTCTAAACAATATCATATGACCCCAGGCTTATGTTCCCATTCAGTACAGTCTCATTATTTTTTTTTCATGCTCCCCGGCACGAATTACTCAAATTTTTGTGACAGGGCTTTTTTTTTTTAACTCAGTATTACTAACCCTACTCCAACCCTAACCTTAGCCATAACCCAATCCTACTCCTTCCCCCCACCCTAACCATAACCACCCAGACCCCCGCTTCACTTATAATTTTGTGCAGCCATCACGGAATGAATGAGAATGAATTTGTGCTGCCGTGAAGAAAATGAGGCACTTTCGTAACAATATCATGAAGCAATTCGATTAATGTATATTTCGTGCTCCTGAATCACAACTTGCCGTGAGACCAGGTTGTCCCATTAGAACAATGAGTGGTTTTCCCCATAATGGATTTCAACATTCTGAATAGTTTGGGTTCAAATCTAGAATGAAAGCTAACTCTGCCAAAAGTACATGGGATTATTTCCTATAGGTAGGTGAAAGGTCCTGAGTATCATTTGGTTGTCAAGAAAATTGAGCGATTTGACACTGACAAATGTCAGACACTTCAAACTTGACCAGAGGAAGATCCAGTGGGATCGAAATGTTGTCACATTAAAGGAAGTAACAATGGAGTAAGTGTGCAGTCTTTTTTTTAATTATTTTTTTTGTTCTATGTTCACTGCAGTAGCCTTGCACTTGGTGATGTGCGTATATCTACACTGATTGATAGACACTTCAAGCTTCACATAATTTCACAGTTTTGACCCGTTATAGTACATGTACTGTCAATGGTAATGAATCAGTAGCCTGCATGCAAATTTTGAGCTGCCTGGAGACTGTAACAGCTGAGATAACTGTGGCCACAGAAACCTGAACAGGTTTATACTCGTATTTACAGATGTGTGATTTTTCGGTATATAAGTTGTACCGGACAATACAGTATATCAGAAGGGTAGCATGGTAGCCAAGAGGATGGGGTGCTTCTTTTTAGTGCAGAAAAGTCCTGGTTCAAAACCATCACTGGCCATTGTCCATGTAATGTGGAGATGCATCAAGAAAGGCATCTGGCATGAAACTTCTGTGAAATCAACATGCAGATCGATGATGGGACTGCTATGGCAACCTTGAGTGGGGTAAAAATGGGAGGACCTGAAGGCACTCTGTCTTTTAGAACATACGAGGTCTATTAGAAAAGTATCCGACCTTATTATTTTTTTCAAAAACCATATGGATTTGAATCACGTGTGATTACATCAGACATGCTTGAACCCTCGTGGGCATGCAAGAGTTTTTTCACGCCTGTCGGTTACGTCATTCACCTGTGGGCAGTCTTTGAGTGAGGAGTGGCCCACCCTCTCGTCGTTTTTTCATTGTTTAGGAATGGCTCAGAGACTGCTGCTTTGTTTGATAATTTTTTTTTCAAAAACTGTAAGGCACAACTGAGTGGACACCATTCGATAAATTCAGCTGGTTTTCGGTAAAATTTTAACGGCTGATTGAGAGATTTTGGTCTGGTAGTGTCCGCCGTAAGGACGGCCCACGGCGCCTGACAGCGATCTGCGCTTCGAGGTGGCAGCGTCTCGTCGTTTCAAGTTGAAAACTTCCACATTTCAGGCTCTGTTGACCCAGTAAGTCATCAGAGAACAGAGAACTTTCAGAAGAAGTCGGCATGAGGAGTTTATTTGGACATTCCATTGTTAACGGACATTTGTAATGAAAGAACATGCGGGCAGAGTCGCATGTCGGACCGGACCCGACCGCGGGGGGTCGCGACAGGAAAAACACCTCCGTTGGAAACCTTAATGGGGCAAGTTGGAACATGCCCAAGCTGTTAAACATTTCTCAGTTACTTCAATTGTTGAAAGCCATCGAAAGCCGCCTGAATTTTACAAATGGTTTTCAACACAGAGGTGTTTTTCCTGTCGCGCGCACACAAATTTGCCGAGTCGTCACGGAAATGACTCGCGAATTTGCGCGCACATCTTTCATTAAAAAATGTCCTTAAACAGTGGAATGTCCGCATAAAGTCCTCATGACGGCCTCTTCTGAATCTTCTCTGTTCTCTCACGACGTCCTGGGTGAATTAAGCCTTAAATTAGGATGTTTTCCAGGTCGAAACAGGCCGACGACGGCGCCTGGAAGCACTGCATGACGTCCCGGTCCGTGGGAAGTCCTACACCGACAGAAACACCCCCTAATCTCTCATCAGCTGTTAAACTTTTCACCGAAAACCAGCTTAATTTCTCGAATAGTGTCCACTCGGATATTCCTCACAGGTCCAGAAAAAATGTTGATAAAGCAACGCGCGCCATCTCGAGAAGCGTGTGAAACAAAGGAATTCAGCCGAGAGGGCAGGACCACATCTCACTCAAGGCCTGCCACAGGGAAATGACATCACCGACGCGTGAAAAAACTCACGCATGCGCACGAGGGTTCAAGCATGATTGGTGTAATCGCATGTCATTCAAATCCATATAGTTAAAAAAAAAAATAAAAGGGTCGGTTTATGTCTAATAGACCTCATATATAAAAATAGTGAACCACATATACGAGGTCTATTAGAAAAGTATCGGACCTTATTAGTTTTTTCAAAAATCATATGGATTTGAATCACGTGTGATTACATCAGACATGCTTGAACCCTTGTGGGCATGCGAGAGTTTTTTCACACCTGTCGGTTACGTCATTCGCCTGTGGGCAGTCGTTGAGTGAGGAGTCGCCCACCCTCTTGTCGTTTGTTTTCATTGTTTAGGAATGGCTCAGAGACTGCTGCTTTGTTTGATCAAAATTTTTTCAAAACTGTAAGGCACAACTGAGTGGACACCATTCAATAAATTCAGCTGGTTTTCGGTAAAAATTTTAACGGCTGATGAGAGATTTTGGTCTGGTAGTGTCGCCGTAAGGACGGCCCATGGCACCTGACGGCGATCTGCGCTTCGAGGCGGCAGCGTCTCGCCGTTTCAAGTTGAAACTTCCACATTTCAGGCTCTGTTGACCCAGTAAGTCGTCAGAGAACAGAGAACTTTCAGAAGAAGTTGGCACGAGGAGTTTATTTCGGACATTCCTTGTTAATGGACATTTTGTAATGAAAGAACGTGCGGGCAGAGTCGCATGTCAGGCCGGACCTGACCGCGGGGGGTCACGACAGGAAAAACACCTCCGTTGGAAACCTTAACGGGCAAGTTGGAACATGCCCAAGCTGTTAAACAATTTCTCAGTTACAGACTTGTTGAAAGCCATCAAAAGCCGCCTGAATTTTACAAATGGTTTTCAACACGGAGGTGTTTTCCTGTCGCGGCGCACACAGATTCGCCGAGTCATCACAGAAACGACTCGGCGAATTTGCGCGTACGCCTTTCATTACAAAATGTCCTTAAACAGTGGAATGTCTGCATAAAGTCCTCATGCCGGCCTCTTCTGAATCTTCTCAGTTCTCTCACGATGTCCTGGGTGAATTAAGCCTTAAATTAGGATGTTTTCAGGTCGAAACAGGCTGACGACGGCGCCTGGAAGCGCTGCACGACGTCCTGCTCCGTGGTAAGTCCTTACAGCGACAGAAGCACCCCATAATCTCTCATCAGCCGTTAAACGTTTCACCGAAAACCAGCTTAATTTCTCGAATAGTGTCCACTCGGATATTCCTCTCAGGTCCAGAAAAAATTTTGATAAAGCAACGCGCGCCGTCTCGAGCAGCGTGTGAAACAAAGGAATTCAGCCGAGAGGGCGGGACCACATCTCACTCAAGGCCTACCCACAGGGAAATGACGTCACCGACACGCGTGAAAAAACTCACGCATGCGCACGAGGGTTCAAGCATGATTGGTGTAATCGCACGTCATTCAAATCCATATAGTTAAAAAAAAATAAAAAGGTCGGTTTATTACCTAATAGACCTCGTAAAGCAACCCTTCAGCTCTTCTGCAAAAAATATATAATTTATGTTGTACGTATTAGCTTTTTTTTTATTGAGGTAGTGATTGATGCCTGGAGCAAGTGAGCTTGATACTGAATGCTTATGTTCTCTTAGTCAAAGTATGATGAAGGATGATCACGAATGATCCCTTTTGGGGCCAATACTCCATATGATGGAATATAGCTAATGGCATTATGATGAGTTACTGTGTATCATGGGTGGCATTTTGATGTTATACAGGCTTTATATTTGTCAACCATCATGTTTCACAGAACAAATATTTCAAACAAATTTTGGTTAGTTGATTAGTGAATAATTTGCCGCAGGTTTTCTCTGAATAGTGGAGCTTTCCACAACACAAAAACCCATCATATTTTCTTCTGAAGTACCTATTTCTCGCAGGCAAATATTGATTGTTTACCAAAACGCATGGTTACGAGAAACAGCACCTCTCGAGTCATTAATTAGTTGTAGAACCCTGGATGCTCGAGGAATGCATCAGCCCTTTGAAGTCAAACCACTCTGGGGTAGGGAAAAATAAATAAGGAATGATTTTTTTTTCTTTTTTAAAAGAAGTGCTTCTCTGAGGAATATAATTCTTCAAGAGCCCCCTTTCTTCACACTCTCCCATATTCATATAAAAGCCATGGGGGAGCATGGTTAAAAGTATATAATTACTCCACCTTGCAGCTGTACAACACCCTCTGAAAGGTAAACTTGGAAGACATTCCCCACGAGAGGCCATCTTATTTTTGTCTCTGAAGAGAAGATTTCTTTGACGGTGGGAATGCCATCATCTCAGCTGCAGGTATCCTGTTTTAAAAAGTTCCTATCAATCAAATCGTAATGCATGAAAGTTTATCTTGAGGAAAAGCCATTGGGATTTTGTGTCAAGTTAAGTATAGTATTAGTACATGGTAATTGTAATTCTGCTACTGAACACTTTATCCAGAGCGGCGAAAAATCTAACCTGCACTGAATGCAGTTCTTGGAAATGCACAGTCACTGACAGGAGCAGAATGAGAGGCAAAATCTCACAAACTCAGAGACAGCAGGAACTTAGCTGAATGGTGCAGAGCAGCACGCTCTGAGGCAGAGTGCAGATGAGCAGTGGCACAGCTGCAAGTTCCAAAGAGACATTTTAGTGCAGGTAGCGGCATGGAAGCCAGGAGACGTTGCAGCATGGAAGCTGTGCAGGAAGGCATCTGGAAACACCAAAGGTCAAAGTACTCTATTGTGGACAATAGAGAGGCCAGGTTATCTGTGAGAGGAGCTGGGCAAAGCTCAGAAGTTGCACCCAGGGCATCTCCAGGAAATCTCTCAGAAGTCAGAGTGCATGGAAGCAGTGGTATGGAAGCCTGGTATGATGAGGTTGAATCAAGGTAGCATCTGGGTAGAATCTGGTGTAGAAGCCTGGGGTGAGAGTCTGCAAGAATCTGGCAAAGACTGAGCTCAGAGCTGGGGTTTAAGTAACCCGCTCATGATCAGGAGCTCATGAATCTCAGGTGCGAGAGGATGTGAGTTTCAGGTGCACCTCAGCTCTGCAGCGCGGCACCTGGAGGGAAAACAGACAAACAACACACAAGAGGGGAGAAAGGGAGAGGACAAGGGCTGACTACAACATTAACCTTTGTTCTTATGAAATATATCTGCATCGCCAAACAAATGTGTCCAGTGACCTCATGACTGCATAATTTCTTCCCTTGCACTTCTCCATCTTAAATGCCAAAGACCCAGAAACATGAATGTCACTGTAGAGATAAGTGAATCTCTCTACAGGGCTGATTGATATCTGTTAGCTCTTAACTGGCAAAGCACACACAAATGATCTAATTAGCTATGAACTATATTTTTAAAGATAGTCAAAATTACTTGGAAGATGGAGTTGTGCTTCTCAGGAACTTCTGGTCCATCACAAGATAGACAATACTAGGGACTGTTAAGAAATACATAAAGGTATGGCTCCTGACCACAAACAGTAGTGTAAGGCTTGTGAAATGTTAGATCCTAAATGGAAATTAGCCATTCAAGGATTTGAATGTGATGTGTGAAATGGTGAATCTATGCAACATAATGATATTGGTGATCTTTGTGTTAACATTCCTGGGACAATATAGCATTGAGCAATCATAGCTATTCATCGGTAACAAAGCATAGCTAAACTGAATTTATATTTGTTGCACTCTTCAACATGTGCTAAAGGAAGAGCAAAGTTGGTATTGATTGGTTGATTGATTGATTGATTGATTGATTTTTTTGCAGCTTTTGTGAGTGCATCTTTTCTGTCTAGATTTGTCAATGTGGTATATCATTTTTAGCTTGTTCTCTTTGAGGTTGCAGACATTTTTCCTCACTTTACTGCAGGACTTCCAATGAAACACTGCACTGAATAATAAGAAGCACAAGAATTCATACACTCGCCTGCCAGCATGTATAAATTATGGCCCAATCTGAACTGCCAGTAAGGATCTAAAGAGTCACATCCAAAAACTTTGATTCGTCAGCAATCATCCGCACAGAATCGTCCGCCCTCATCGCTGACCTGCAGCAGCCGGAGGAGGAAGAAGAAATCATCTTTCAGTATCGTTTGCACTGACAATCCCTCCCAAAAATGATCAAAACAAAATTGACTTTTACACAGTAGAATCAGTTTTCCACAAGTCCACAACGTGACCGCAAGTAAAGCCGAATCATGACTTACGTGCATGTGCGAGGGCTCACCTGTCATATTTTATGGCAATTCATTTTTTTTCAAAGTGAAGAAATAGATCGACTAATGTTTGCTTCCCTTGCTTCATTCAATTACAATAATTAATTAATTTTAAACTGTATGCACACTGCTCTTTTTTTTTTCTTTTCGGCAAATGGAACAGCTTACAGCTTTCTCTCAATGGTGTAGGAACTGTACTTCCTTTCTCTGACATTACTGGTAGAAGGAGTCACTCCCTCAGGAGTCAAATTACCAGTATATTATCTGTCAGCACACATGCTCAAGCACAAGGCTGCCATTTGGACCCGTGACTGCTCACATGGACAATCAGCAAGGCAGCGATGTCTGGTGGCTAACATATGTGACCTGGCCTTTAAACAAGACCAGTGCATGTTTAAGGCAGTCATTAATTTTTTCCCAGCTGACTTTTGACCCACAATTAAATGAGGCAGGCCCATATTTATGGTCAGGCATTTAATCAAGGAAATATGGTATATGGAAAGAAAAGATGATAGTGTTTCCAGTGCTGATGAGAGTCCTGCAGCTATTATCATTAACAACTTTCTGAGAGGACTCTCCAGAAGAGTGGCAAATTGAAAAATAATATGTTTTATCTGATTTTCACTTAGGTTTTTTTTTTTCCCCCTAAGTCCAGACTCAAGCTAAGTCTGGTGCCATGAATCACCACATCCACCACAGCACTAAACTGCACCGGGTCCTTGTTGGCAACCACCCAGGCAGTCAACCAATTCATCTCCACCTCCAAAAAAGTAACTGTCTATGTGACTCCACCCAGTGAAATGTGGGCATGTTCTTGGCCTTCTGCAAACTGGTGCAGTCCTGCATTTGCATGTTAGTGGTCCAAAAACTGTCATACCAGTTGCCATGGCGGAATTCATGGTGCCTTCAGTGGCAGACAGTAAGTGATGTCAGGTACTGCCATTTTCAGTGCCAATGACATGGACAATAATTTACTTAATTGAAAAACAGTGTTCTAGCTCTCTGTGAAGTGTTATATTAAATCAGGAAGCCCTGTCTCTGAAGGCAGCTTAAAAAAGTAAGCTTTATGTGAAGTTATACATTAAACATCCGACTTAACCTTGATGCTGCGGCAGGCAGTAAAAGTTTAACTTTTTTTAACTGTTGATGTCAGTGCCATAAGGGTGTGTGGTTGCAGAGGTGGTGATTTTTTCTGTTAACATCTCATTGAAAACAACAAAAGATCAGGTTTACTGTCTGCCAATTACAGCCATCACATGAATGCAGTGTGTATCATGTACATGCTTGGTCATGCAGTGAGAATCAGGGCAGATGTCCAAAATGTCATACCTTATGCTCCCTCATATTACAAATGGTACAGCTCATCTGAGTCGCCCTAAGTAATTGCTCATTTGACACAAAGCCATTCAAGTGGTACCTACGTAAGTATTATTTGAGAATACCTGATAACAAAGACATTTAGTGGTTGACTTACTAGATTACTGGACCAGGAAAGACCAGGGGCATCATGTACAAAGAGTACATATGCACAAAAACCTGGTGTACGCCCATCTCCACGTCCACATACAAATGTATCAAAAGTGACTTGAGCGCGGAAATGTCCGGTGTGTCAAGCAAAAATCCTGGCTGGCATGCGCACATTTCTACAGCTATTGTGCCATCTCAGACATGTATAGGTGACACAGGGAGACGTTAATAGCGTGAAAACAAGAAGTCATCAGAATGATGTGCACATCAGAGACACACTGATGAACATTACACACCCACATGTTTGCAGTTATATGGATAGATATGAAAGTATGTGCAAAGTGATGTGTAAAACAACACTAACAGTGGCGTTGTTAGAGGACCTTGCAAATGGTGCAATCTGACGTAAACGTGTATTCGGAGAATGTGAGGATTTACTTCCAAATGAGGATAATTGGCTCATAAACCGATTTTGATTGCCAAGGCCACTGTTACTGGAGGTGTACACAGAACTGTGGTTGGCCCAGAGTGCAACACGGTGAGGACCCAGGGGTTGTCTGTGCCCACATAGGTGCTGACCACGCTGGGTTTGCTGGCATCAGGGACATTTCAGCGGGAGCTGACTGATCGGTCAGGCGTGTGCCAGTCAACCTTGTGCCGAGCCGCAATCATCCAAATGTCATCCAGGTACATTTCAACATTACAGTGCATTTTGCAGCAAGAGCCAGTTTCCCGAATGTCATCGGAACTACTGACTGCACACAAGTTGCTATAAAGGCGCCATCAAATGACAAATTTGTTTCTGTTAATAGGAAACATTTTCATTCCATCAATGTTTAAATCATATGCGGTGCGTAAATGCACTACATTAGGCTGGAAGCTGCAGGGTGCACGCAATGATGGTGGGGGGGCAGTTTGTGTTTAATTAGTTCATTTGTGTAATTGTTCTGACCGAAAACCAGAGTGGGCACATTTGGGGATGTGTGCATTCAAATGTTTTTATTAGTTTTATTATTATTGTCTTTTTTCAATTTTTGCTTGATGGTGAGCTACAGAGCTTCTTAACAGGCTTCCTGTGCTCCATATTTGTCAATAAATGCATGTGTAAGTTGTGAATGGTCAGCGGAGGCACGCCTCACCTTTTTAATGTCAGTGTGTGCACGCTTCGTAGCTCCCACAAACATTTTTCCAGTTTCATGATTAATCTGTTTAACAGCGTACTGAATAAACTGTTGCTGCGTGTCTCCACGTAATTTCCAGTCATCTATAGTCCAATTTTTTTTTTTTTTTTTGTGTTCATGTTGTCTGATGTGACATCATGGGAATCACTGCTCCAAGGGCCTATTTACATGAAATTGCATATTTAAATAGGTTGTGGCCAGGGACGAGTTTGGTTTCACGCTCAATTCCACATTAACCCTCTGGGGCCCATGCCGTCATATATGACGGCTGAGACGAAGCTTTACTAAATTGTAAATAACTTTTTAATGCTATGAGATAGAAACTTACTTTTTTTTTTTTTGCTGAAAGGTTAACTCCGCAGACGTTCGAGCCACCATCCACCATCTTTGTACTCCTCATAGAAGCTGTGTGATGACGTGCGCAATGTGAGTGTCCAATCGGAATTGGTTCACCGTCACATGGATTTCCAAAATCCAATCATAGGGCAGATTTACCTCACGTGATAAACCAAAGATCGTTTTTAGGAGTTATGTTACTAGTTGGCCTGTTTGAATAGCCATCTGTGTGTTGGCTCCAATGCGCCCTGCACCATTATGCACAGTGATCAGTGAAAGTCATCAGAGGGAGCAGACGGAGGGCCTCTCACACAATCTCACATGGTCAAACACTGAGTGTGTGAGTTTCAGAGATGCTCCACTCCTCATTCCCTGTGAATGTTATTGAATAAGCCTGTGGCAAGCTCTCTCGCTCCAGTGTAAAGCACTGTTTACCATATCAGTGGAGCGTGGGTGGAGGGGCCGCTCCTCAGAGTGTAAATGGGCCAAAGTGTGAAAGCTGCTTTCAGAGCAGGACAGAACACTCCAAAACACAGTAGAAGCAGAAGTTTGTGATGTGACCTTTGTGTAATAGCAGACAGAATTTACTTTGAGATGAAGACAAACAAAGCGCATAGACCATTTTGTATATATTGTTCAAAATGTGCATTTGTGTTTATTGTTTGAACCTTTTTGTTGTAGTCTTTCACACAAGAGCCCAAATTACCTTATTAAAATGTCAAAACAGTTGTTTATTATAGTTTGCTGTGTGTTTTGAATAAATGTGTGAAAATTATTTTCCGCTTTACTTTTTCCTTTATTTCTGATTGTAAACCTTTATTACACTTATAAAACACAACTATAGCATATACATTCTGAAAGCACAGGTTGTCCTGAAAAAAGAGACATAAAACTTGATTGTGGAATGCAGGGAGAGCTGTTAACAGCAATAATAAAGCATTTATGCCAGGCGACTGAACTGTCCAAAAAATGCCCTCGGACCCCAGAGGGTTAAGTGGGATGTACAAACCGAATGTGCATGAATTCATGCCTACGCACACTTTCATACAACTGAATATATTTGTGCTTACACCAGATTCAGGGTTTTGGTGTACGCCAACTTTCAGTAGAAAGCCCACACAAGTCTTTGTACGTGAGGCCCCAAGGCCATAAACACTTGGACATTTGCTCTCCTGCAAAGATGTTGGCATTGCACAGCAATCTTTGCTATGTCTTCCTATGTTCTATTGCTCAGAGTTCATGGCTCACTGCCAAAGTCAGGGAATGCCTGTCCAAGTTCAACACTTTCACTGTATACAGATATACTCCAGGAAGCCACTGGATGTCTACATCTTTGTCTTGATCCAGAACAATCACAAACGCAGATACACAGTTTCCTCACTATGCTTATCATATGCTGCAAAGAGGGCATCCATTGATTCTACAATGACCACAGCATTATCCACAAAGTCATCGTCAGTAAACCATAGCTGCAAATACAGATGTCAGAATGGTGCATACCAAAGTCCAACACATTAGAATTTTCAAAACACTGACATAGGATAGCACATCTTCTCTAGCAAGACAAAATGCCTCATGCATCTAACAATAGTAATAACTGCACACTTTGAGAATCCTGTTGCCTATATCTTGGCACGATCTCCCCTGCATAACCAGTCTCCAAGAAGCACACATCCAGCAAACTGTAGCATCTCTTTGATTTCTACAAATTCTCCCATCCCCACCAATTCAAAAGTAAGTCTCAATTTGTATAAACATGCCATATATCCAACTTCACATGCCCAAAGTTCTGTTTTACCACACATTTTTTCAACTCTTTAATTTGGTTTGTTGCCATCTTCTTTGTGCCAATAAGCCTGACCCTGTGTCTCTTCAGGATTAGATTTCAAGGTAATTCATCAATGTCTTTGAAATCAGAATATTCTCCTTCTTCTTGCACTGACTAATTGCTCTCAAAAATCTCTTTTCCTTCCTTTCTGAGCTTGTTAATTTCTCACCTTAGTTTGTCTGCGGTCAAAGGAATGTTGCTAATGTACTGCAGCTGTGAATGTCCTGGTCTTTATTATGCGCTTGTAATTTGAGTGTTGTTTGAATACATGTTAACTACAATGCTGAATTTATGAAAAGTGAGTGGGAAAGTTATTTATTTAGATTTATCAATACCAACACCGGGACAGTCTATAACAGTGGTGTAGGGCCTTGATAATTTGCTTTGGCCTTAAGGCACCTTATTGGATTGGATCCCTTTGTGTTCAGGGTTCATCACCTTTGGCTACATGTTTAGATAAATCAAAGCATTTAAATGGAATATGGAATTTTATTATATGGGGCCAAAACTATGTAAACAACCCATAATGCTATTTTTAGTCAAACAAATGCGAAGTTTGAAGTGAATTACATATTATACTATATATATATATATATATATATATATATATATATATATATATATATATATATATACACGAGGTCTGTTAGAAAAGTATCCGACCTTATTATTTCACGTGAGGCTTCATCACGGCGTTGCTTTGCGCCAAGCGGCTGCACCGCGACGCGCGGTGGAGCAGCTTCTCTTTCCATGACAAAAACTCCTGTAACAGTGAAATGTGCCGTTCATTTTTAAACTGGACGCTGTCTTGATCCGGTATGTCATCTGACTAGCACAGGAATTGTGAAAAGACGTGGACATCAGCACTTTTCCGGCACATTAAGACAGACGTGCGGAGGAGTTCCGTGCGTCACGGTGCAGCCGCTCGGCGCAAAGCAACGCCGTGATGAAGCCTCACGGGACATGTTCTGGCATGTCCAGCTCATGCACAATCACAATCGGATATTAACACGACTGGAAAGCAACCGGAATCCATCTGAAATCCACCTGAAAGCTGTCCTGAGAGACCAACACCGAGGTGGTTTTGACCCGCGTAATGAACGGAGCCGTGGCGCGTCCCTCCGCTTTTCTTGCCATGAAAAAAATTCCTGTAATGGTGGAATGTGCCGGAAAAAGTGCTGATGTCCACATCTTCTGCCTTTTTGTGAAAGTCAGACGAGGTCCCGGATCAACAAAGCTTTCACGTTGGAAATGATCTGGTTGTTCCAGTGGGGTGTCAGCCTGTCGATGGGGGCTGGGAGCGCGGCGCGCTCTCAGCAGTTCTTAAAGCCATCCTTAAAGCGGCAGTAACACCCCGTAATCTGTTTAATCCCCATAAAATCATCCCTGAAAGCCATATTAATTTTTCGAACGGTGTCCATCTGGAGGTCTCTCACAGTTTCTGGAAAAAAATTGATGCAGCAAAGCTCCAAATCGTTCAGACATTTATTCGCAATAAAAAACAGACGAGAGGGGTGGACCACACCTCACTCAAAGCCTGCTCACAGGCAAATGACGCAATCGACAGGCATGAAAAAACTCATGCATGCGCACAAGGGTTCAAGCTTGTCTGACGCAATCACACGTGATTCAAATCCATATGTTTTTTTTTTTTAAATAATAAGGTTGGTTACTTTTCTAACAGACCTCGTATATATATATATATATATATATATATATATATATATATATATATATATATATATATATTTTTTTTTTTTTTTTCAATGCTATTTATTTACAATATTATTTTATAACATTAATGTTCTAAACATTAACTCAGCCACATGGTGTGTGCAGCAAGTACATTGTAAGTGCTAGTCTTGAGCCCAAATCAATGAAGTGGGTAGAAGGAAGCATTTTATGCAAGGTTGCCCACCGGCACAGCAGATGTGTTGGGAGGAGCAGGCGACACATACACACATGTACAAGACACATGCACCACATGTTTGTAGCTTTTTGCAACTCGACATTCATGGGGGCACTTAGACAAATTTTACATCCAGCTCGACAGTGATTGACTGCTGACTGTTTTCTTGGTGATAGTGCAAATGGCCACATATTTTCTCAGTGACAAACAAGCGGTGTTAGATGTTTGTGTGTATGGCCAACACCTGCCATGAGAGAGTTTGATGGGCTCTCACAGCACACACTCTGTCTTTCAGCCGCTGGTGTGCACAAATACGTGTAGCAACAGGTGTACAAGGTGTTGGAAGCAGCTACAAATTTACATGTTTGCAGGTGATTCCTGCTTCATGCGCACTTCATGCGCAATTCAACCAAATTTGCACTATGTGTGAAGGGGCCCTAAACAATGACCACCACCAGTGATGCGCTCAACAGGGTGCCAGCAGAAATTGTGCTGCTGCTGGGTGAAGAAGAAGAGGAGGAGAATGCGTCCAGAGACAGTGGGAGAACAATGAACATGAGAGGCAGGACTTTAAATGTTGGCAGTATGATTAGTAAAGGGAGAGAGCTAGCTGACATGATGGAGAGGAGAAAGGTAGATATATTGTGTGTGCAAGAGAATAAGTGGAGGGGAAGTAAGGCCAGCAGCAAAGGTAGTGGTTTCATGTTGTTGTATCATGGTGTGGGTAGGAAGACAAATAGTCTTGAGGACATTTTAAAGGAAGAGTATGCTAAGAGGGTGTTGGAGATTAAGAGTGTCTGACATGGTGATGAGTGTGAAGTTGGAAATTGAAGGGGTAATGATGAATATCATCAGTACATATGCCGTACAGGTAGGTTGTGAGATGAAGGAGTAAGAAGATTTCGGGAGTGAGTTAGATGAGGTGGTGCAGAGGGTCCCCAAGCATGAAAGTGTGGTGATAGGAGCAGATTTGAATGGGTATGTTGGCGACGGGAACGGAGGTGATGAGTAAGTAATGGGTAGGTATCAAGGACAGGAATGTGTAAGGGTAGATGATAGTTGATTTAAAAAATGAAAGTAGTTGCAGTGAATACCTCCTTTAGGAAAAGGGAGGTGCACATGGTGACATATAAGAGCAGAGGGAGGTGTACACAGGTGGACTATATTCTTTGCAGGAGATGCAAGCTAAAAGAAATTGCAGATTGTAAGGTAGTGGCAGGACAGAGTGTAGCAAGACAGCATAGGATGTATTTTTAGGATAGCTTCAGAGGTGAAGCAGAGGAAGAGAGTGAAAGCTCAATGTAGGATCAGATGATGGAAGCTGAAGACAGCTTCAGCTGAAAATACCTTCTGTTAGCTGAAGCTAAATCAAAATTGAACCTCAAATATGCAGGATAGCCAGGATACTATTTTTTTTCAATTTTATTTTATTTATATAGCGCCAAATCACAACAAACAGTTGCCCCAAGGCGCTTTATATTGTAAGGCAAGGCCATACAATAATTACATAAAAACCCCAACGGTCAAAACGACCCCCTGTGAGCAAGCACTTGGCTACAGTGGGAAGGAAAAACTCCCTTTTAACAGGAAGAAACCTCCAGCAGAACCAGGCTCAGGGAGGGGCAGTCTTCTGCTGGGACTGGTTGGGGCTGAGGGAGAGAACCAGGAAAAAGACATGCTGTGGAGGGGAGCAGAGATCAATCACTAATGATTAAATGCAGAGTGGTGCATACAGAGCAAAAAGAGAAAGAAACAGTGCATCATGGGAACCCCCAGCAGTCTAAGTCTATAGCAGCATAACTAAGGGATGGTTCAGGGTCACCTGATCCAGCCCTAACTATAAGCTTTAGCAAAAAGGAAAGTTTTAAGCCTAATCTTAAAAGTAGAGAGGGTGTCTGTCTCCCTGATCTGAATTGGGAGCTGGTTCCACAGGAGAGGAGCCTGAAAGCTGAAAGCTGAAGGCTCTGCCTCCCATTCTACTCTTACAAACCCTAGAAACTACAAGTACGACCTGATTATTCAAAACCTTATAAGTAAGAAGAAGAATTTTAAATTCTATTCTAGAATTAACAGGAAGCCAATGAAGAGAGGCCAATATGGGTGAGATATGCTCTCTCCTTCTAGTCCCCGTTAGTACTCTAGCTGCAGCATTTTGAATTAACTGAAGGCTTTTCAGGGAACTTTTAGGACAACCCTGCTAATAATGAATTACAATAGTCCAGCTAGAGGAAATAAATGCATGAATTAGTTTTTCAGCATCAACCTGAGACAAGACCTTTCTAATTTTAGAGATATTGCGTAAATGCACAAAAGCAGTCCTACATATTTGTTTAATATGCGCTTTGAATGACATATCCTGATCAAAATGACTCCAAGATTTCTCCACAGTATTACTAGAGGTCAGGGTAATGCCATCCAGAGTAAGGATCTGGTTAGACATCATGTTTCTAAGATTTGTGGGGCCAAGTACAATAACTTCAGTTTTATCTGAGTTTAAAAGCAGGAATTAGAGGTCATCCATGTCTTTATGTCTGTAAGACAATCCTGCAGTTTAGCTAATTGGTGTGTGTCCTCTGGCTTCATGGATAGATAAGCTGGGTATCATCTGCGTAACAATGAAAATTTAAGCAATGCCGTCTAATAATACTGCCTAAGGGAAACATGTATATAGTGAATAAAATTGGTCCTAGCACAGAACCTTGTGGAACTCCATAATTAACCTTAGTCTGTGAGAAGATTCCCCATTTACATGAACAAATTGTAATCTATTAGATAAATATGATTCAAACCACCGCAGCACAGTGCCTTTAATACCTATGGCATGCTCTAATCTCTGTAATAAAATGTTATGGTCAACAGTATCAAAAGCAGCACTGAGGTCTAACAGAACAAGCACAGAGATGAGTCCACTGTCTGAGGCCGTAAGAAGATGATTTGTAACCTTCACTAATGCTGTTCTGTACTATGATGAATTCTAAAACATGACTGAAACTCTTTCAAATAGACCATTCCTCTGCAGATGATCAGTTAGCTGTTTTACAACTACCCTTTCAAGAATTTTGAGAGAAAAGGAAGGTTGGAGATTGGCCTATAATTAGCTAAGATAGCTGGGTCAAGTGATGGCTTTTTAAGTAATGGTTTAATTACTGCCACCTTAAAAGCCTGTGGTACATAGCCAACTAATAAAGATAGATTGATCATATTTAAGATCGAAGCATTAAATAATGGTAGGGCTTCCTTGAGCAGCCTGGTAGGAATGGGGTCTAATAGACATGTTGATGGTTGGATGAAGTAACTAATGAAAATAACTCAGACAGAACAATCTGAGAGAAAGAGTCTAACCAAATACCGGCATCACTGAAAGCAGCCAAAGATAATGATACGTCTTTGGGATGGTTATGAGTATTTTTTTTCTCTATAGTTAAAATTTTATTAGCAAAGAAAGTCATGAAGTCATTACTAGTTAAGTTAAAGGAATACTCGGCTCAATAGAGCTCTGACTCTTTGTCAGCCTGGCTACAGTGCTGAAAAGAAACCTGGGGTTGTTCTTATTTTCTTCAATTAGTGATAAGTAGTAAGATGTCCTAGCTTTACGGAGGGCTTTTTTATAGAGCAACAGACTCTTTTTTCCAGACTAAGTGAAGATCTTCTAAATTAGTGAGACGCCATTTCCTCTCCAACTTACGGGTATCTGCTTTAAGCTGCGAGTTTGTGAGTTATACCACGGAGTCAGGCACTTCTGATTTAAAGCTCTCTTTTTCAGAGGAGCTACAGCATCCAAAGTTGTCTTCAATGAGGATGTAAAACTATTGACGAGTTACTCTATCTCACTTACAGAGTTTAGGTAGCTACTCTGCACTGTGTTGGTATATGGCATTAGAGAACATAAAGAAGGAATCATATCCTTAAACCTAGTTACAGCACTTTCTGAAAGACTTCTAGTGTAATGAAACTTATTCCCCACTGCTGGGTAGTCCATCAGAGTAAATGTAAATGTTATTAAGAAATGATCAGACAGAAGGGAGTTTTCAGGGAATACTGTTAAGTCTTCAATTTCTATACCATAAGTCAGAACAAGATCTAAGATATGATTAAAGTGGTGGGTGGACTCATTACGTTTGAGCAAAGCCAATTGAGTCTAATAATAGATTAAATGCAGTGTTGAGGCTGTCATTCTCAGCATCTGTGTGGATGTTAAAATCGCCCACTATAATTATCTTATCTGAGCTAAGCACTAAGTCAGACAAAGGTCTGAAAATCACAGAGAAACTCACAGTAACAACCAGGTGGACGATAGATAATAACAAATAAAACTGGTTTTTGGACTTCCAATTTGGATGGACAAGACTAAGAGTCAAGCTTTCAATGAATTAAAGCTCTGTCTGGGTTTTTGATTAATTAATAAGCTGGAATGGAAGATTGCTGCTAATCCTCCGCCTCGGCCCATGCTACGAGCATTCTGGCAGTTAGTGTGACTCGGGGGTGTTGACTCATTTAAACTAACATATTCATCCTGCTGTAACCAGATTTCTGTAAGGCAGAATAAATCAATATGTTGATCAATTATTATATAATTTACTAACAGGGACTTAGAAGAGAGAGACCTAATGTTTAATAGACCACATTTAACTGTTTTAGTCTGTGGTGCAGTTGAAGGTGCTATATTATTTTTTCTTTTTGAATTTTTATGCTTAAATAGATTTTTGCTGGTTATTGGTGGTCTGGGAGCAGGCACCGTCTCTACGGGGATGGGGTAATGAGGGGATGGCAGGGGGAGAGAAGCTGCAGAGAGGTGTGTAAGACTACAACTCTGCTTCCTGGTCCCAACCCTGGATAGTCACGGTTTGGAGGATTTAAGAAAATTGGCCAGATTTCTAGAAATGAGAGCTGCTCCATCCAAAGTGGGATGGATGCCGTCTCTCCTAACAAGACCAGGTTTTCCCCAGAAGCTTTGCCAATTATCTATGAAGCCCACCTCATTTTTTGGACACCACTCAGACAGCCAGCAATTCAAGGAGAACATGCGGCTAAACATGTCACTCCCGGTCCGATTGGGGAGGGGCCCAGAGAAAACTACAGAGTCCGACATTGTTTTTGCAAAGTTACACACCGATTCAATGTTAATTTAGTAACCTCCGATTGGCGTAACCGGGTGTCATTACTGCCGACGTGAATTACAATCTTACCAAATTTACGCTTAGCCTTAGCCAGCAGTTTCAAATTTCCTTCAATGTCGCCTGCTCTGGCCCCCGGAAGACAATTGACTATGGTTGCTGGTGTCGCTAACTTCACATTTCTCAAAACAGAGTCGCCAATAACCAGAGTTTGATCCTCGGCGGGTGTGTCGTCGAGTGGGCAAAAACGGTTAGAAATGTGAATGGGTTGGCGGTGTACACGGGGCTTCTGTTTAGAACTATGCTTCCTCCTCACAGTCACCCAGTCGGCCTGCTTTCCCAGCTGCTCGGGATCTGCCAGAGGGAAACTAACGGCGGCTAAGCTACCTTGGTCCGCACCGACTACAGGGGCCTGGCTAGCTGTAGAATTTTCCACGGTGCGGAGCCGAGTCTCCAATTCACCCAGCCTGGCCTCCAAAGCTACGAATAAGCTACACTTATTACAAGTACCATTACTGCCAAAGGAGGCCGAGGAATAACTAAACATTTCACACCCAGAGCAGAAAAGTGCAGGAGAGACAGGAGAAGCCGCCATGCTAAACCGGCTAAGAGCTAGTAGCTGCGCTAAGCTAGCGGATTCCTAAAAACACACAAAGTGAATAATGTGTAAATAATTTAGAGGTGATTCAGCAGAGGTAGTGCTTTAGTTAAGGCACGTGAAGATTACACTGTGAAACAAATCATTATCTAGGTAACTAGATCAATCTAACTGCACAGATTAAACAGCTAACAGATACAGCAAAACACCGCTGTGCTCCGGAACAGGAAGTGATACAATACCGCAGTGAGAGCTAACCACCAGTAGAGGCAAGCAAGAGTCTCACACATACTACGATACTAGGGATGAGATACAAACTCCAAAGTACTTTAATAATCCAAATGGTGAACAAACCATCTTGCACAGGTGCAGAGGGGGACACAACAAAAATACATAGTCCACACTATGTACGGGACTGAAGAAGACCTGCAGGTGTGACGATGAAGTAATAACAAATACAGTTGACAAGAAGAAGGGTGACCGATCCCACAGGGTACTTAAAACTCTCCAAAAACACAGAGGGAGTGGGATCAAGAAACACTATTTTTACCACAAAAAAGTAAAAAAAAAAAAAAAAAAAAATGGATAAATAAAAAAAAAGGAGTGCCTTAAATGCAAATACACAAATGAGACACAGGTGCAAACTAACAATGGAATGGAAGTGGCAAGAACACATGAGGACTAAGGAAACATGAAATACCAAAAACACAATGGCATACAAAAACTTTATTATAAATTATAAGCTCTCAGACATGGATCATGAGGCTAACAAAGATAAAAAGCAAATCAGAAATACAGAACAGTGAAAAGGTGACACATTGTGGATATACAATAAATGACACAGATACACTACCCCAATTACCAGAGGAGCCAAGGACCGAGACATGACAAGAGCATATTCACAGAGACATAGGGAGTGGGACCCGAGGAGGGTGAGGATGCACATACGGCAGACATACAGAGAGCGGACGGAGGTAATGTGCATGACACACACACATGCAGGAAACGGGGAGACAGGTGCACATACACACTCCCAGGACTCACACAGGCTTGGACCAAAGCAGGGAAAAAGACACACACTCACTCATGCACTCACACAGGACTCAGGAGACAGGGAGAAAGACACATGCTCACATATAAACCCACACAGGATGCAGGATGTGTAATGGAAAGCAGAATGATACTGAAAATGTGTAGACAAGCTGGATGGAAAAAAGTAAAAAGAATGATTCTTCAAATAGCCTTTCTGTAATACATAATACGAAAATGATGACAGAGTGAGATAATTACAAGCATTTGCAGATTGGCTGTTATGGAACCACGAGGAAGTTGGTTGGACCCCAAGATGCAGGTAGCCAGACACAAGAGGTAAGTAGGTGTTTTCATGTTCAGGTACAAAAGGTGAGAAAAATATTCAAAGTGACTAAATCCAAAAATAGCCTGACAGGGTGAAAAACAACTATAAAAAAGAGACAGCAAGACCACACTTACTAACTGAAGATAACAGGAGGTAACGGACAACACGCATGAATAGATGCAAAATATTGACATGATAGGAAATAAGCGATTGGCAGTGAAGGGTGTGACTTAAATACATAACTGAACTAACAAATGACAGGTGTAAGCATTCAGGGGAAGGACAAACACAAATATGTGGGGATAGAAAGAACACAAATTGATATCTATGGGAATGCAGGAAATTAAACCATGATCACAAAATTCACAAAGAAAAAACACAGATGATCAGACTGGAAGATAAGCCAAATTCTAAAACATTAAACCAACAACAAAAAAGTGCAACTCCTACAGAATCTACCACGGAACTAAGATATAACCAAAAACATTATAAAGGCCGAAACTAATAACGGCACACAAGGCAATAAACACGTGGATAATAAAAAGGACACGGGGTAAACACAGGGGAGCAAAATAAAGACCAGATCACAGGGGCAAACATACGTGGGGCAAAAACGTATTTAGTCAGTTCCTGATTGTGCAAGTTCTTCTACTTACAAAGATGAGAGAGGTCTGTAATTTTCAACATAGGTACACTTCAACTGTGAGAGACAAAATGAGAAAGAAAAAAAAAATCCAGAAAATCACATTATATGATTTTTAAAGAATTTATTTGTAAATTATGGTGGAAAAGAAGTATTTTGTTACCCACAAACAAGCAAGATTTCCGGCTCTCACAGACCTGTAACTTCTTTGTTAAGAAGCTCTTCTGTCCTCCACCTGTGACCTGTATTAATGGCACCTGTTGGAACTCGATATCTGTATAAAAGACACCTATCCACAGCCTGAAACAGTCAGACTCCAAACTCAACCATGGCCAAGACCAAAGAGCTGTTGAAGGACACCAGGAAGAAAACTGTACAGTAGTGTTCAGAATAATAGTAGTGCTATGTGACTAAAAAGATTAATCCAGGTTTTGAGTATATTTCTTATTGTTACATGGGAAACAAGGTACCAGTAGATTCAGTAGATTCTCACAAATCCAACAAGACCAAGCATTCATGATATGCACACTCTTAAGGCTATGAAATTGGGCTATTAGTAAAAAAAAAAAAAAAAAAGTAGAAAAGGGGGTGTTCACAATAATAGTAGCATCTGCTGTTGATGCTACAAACTCAAAACTATTACGTTCAAACTGCTTTTTTAGCAATCCTGTGAATCACTAAACTAGTATTTAGTTGTATAACCACAGTTTTTCATGATTTCTTCACATCTGCCAGGCATTAATTTTGTTGGTTTGGAACCAAGATTTTGCTCATTTACTAGTGTGCTTGGGTCATTGTCTTGTTGAAACACCCATTTCAAGGGCATGTCCTCTTCAGCATAAGGCAACATGACCTCTTCAAGTATTTTGACATATCCAAACTGATCCATGATACCCGGTATGCGATATATAGGCCCCAACACCATAGTAGGAGAAACATGCCCATATCATGATACTTGCACCACCATGCTTCACTGTCTTCACTGTGAACTGTGGCTTGAATTCAGAGTTTGGGGGTCGTCTCACAAACTGTCTGCAGCCCTTGGACCCAAAAAGAACAGTTTTACTCTCATCAGTCCACAAATTATTCCTCCATTTCTCTTTAGGCCAGTTAATGTGTTCTATGGTAAATTGTAACCTCTTCTGCACGTCTTTTATTTAACAGAGGAACTTTGCGGGGGATTCTTGCAAATAAATTAGCTTCACACAGGCTTCTTCTAACTGTCACAGCACTTACAGGTAACTCCAGACTGTCTTTGATCTTCCTGGAGCTGTTCAATGGGTGAGCCTTTGCCATTCTGGTTATTCTTCTATCCATTTTGATGGTTGTATTCCATTTTCTTTCACGCGTCTCTAGTTTTTTTGTCCATTTAAAGCATTGGAGATCATTGCAGATGAACAGCCTATAATTTTTTTGCACCTGCGTATAAGTTTTCCCCTCTCCAATCAACTTTTTAATCAAACTATGCTGTTCTTCTGAACAATGTGTTGAATGTTCCATTTTCCTCAGGCTTTCAAAGAGAAAAGCATGTTCAGCAGGTGCTGGCTTCATCCTTAAATAGGGGACACCTGATTCACACCTGTTTGTTCCACAAAAGTGACAGACTCACTGACCAAATGCCACACTATTATTATTGTGAACACCCCCTTTTCTACTTTTTTTTACTAATAGCCCAATTTCATAGCCTTAAGAGTGTGCATATCATGAATGCTTGGTCTTGTTGGATTTGTGAGAATCTACTGAATCTACTGGTACCTTGTTTCCCATGTAACAATAAGAAATATACTCAAAACCTGGATTAATCTTTTTAGTTACATAGCACTACTATTATTCTGAACACTACTGTAGGTGTGCACCAGGCACCAGGAGAGAGTGAATCTACAATAGATAAGCAGGTTGGTGTGAATAAATCAACTGTGGGAGCAATTGTAAGAAAATGGAAGACATACAAGGCCATTAATAATCTCCCTCGATCTGGGGCTCCACGCAAGATGTCATCCCATGGGGTCAAAATGATCATGAGAACGGTGAACAAAAATCCCAGAACTACACGGAGGGACCTCATGAATGACCTGCAGAGAGCTGGGACCAAAGTAACAAAGGCTACACACTACGCAGAAAGGGACTCAAATCCTGCAGTGCCAGGCATGTCCCCCTGCTCAAGCCAGAACATGTCCAGTCCCATCTGAAGTTTGCCAGAGACCATATGGATGATCCAGAAGAGGATTGGGAGAATATGATGTGGTCAGATGAAACCAAAATAGAACATTTTGGTAAAAACTCAACTCATCGTGTTTGGAGGAGATAGAATGCTGAGTTGCATTCCAAGAACACCATATCTACTATGGTGTTCTTGGAATGCAAGAACACACTGTACTACTATACTATTTACTGTTCATCTCCCCCTCTAGCTGCCACCTTATCGTGGTGGGGGAGTTTGCGTACCCGGATGATCCTAGGAGCTATGTTGTCCGGGGCTTTGTGCTCCCTGTAGGGTCTCCCAAGGCAAACAGGTCCTAGGTGATGGGTCAGACTAAGGCAGTTCAGAACCTCCATGACCAGTAAAAAATCAAGGACCGAGACGTTGCTCGGTATGGCGGAGCCGGGGTCCCACCCTGGAGCCAGGCCCGGGGTTGGGGCTCGTGCGAGAGAGCCTGGTGGTTGGGCCTTAGCCCATGGGACCTGGCCGGGCTCAGCCCGAAAGAGCGACGTGGGCGCGCCTTCCTGTGGGTTCACCACCTGCAGAGGGGGCCATGGGGGTCGGGTGCAGAGAGGATTGGGTGGCGGTCGAGCGCAGGTGGCCCAGCGGCCCGGTCCATGCTCACAGCCCCTGGCTGTTGGGATGTGGAATGTCACCTCGCTAGGGGGGAAGGAGCCTGAGCTTGTGCGGGAGCTTGAGAGATACTGACTCGAGATAGTCGGACTCACCTCCATGCACAGCTTGGGCTCTGGTACCCAACTCCTGGAGAGGGGCTAGATGCTTCATTTTTCTGGCATTGCCCACGGAGAGAGGCAGAGAGCTGGGGTCGCATTGCTTATTGCTCCCCAGCTCAGTCGCCATGTGTTGAAGTTCACTCCGGTGCACGAGAGGGTCGCGTCCCTACACCTTCGGGTCAGGGACAGGTCACTCACCGTTGTCTCGGCCTACGGGCTGAACAGCAGTGCAGAATACCCAACCTTCCTGGAGTCCCTGGGAGGGGTACTAGATAGCGCTCCGACTGGGGACTCCATTGTTCTCCTGGGGGATTTCAATGCCCACGTGGGAAGCGAAAGTGAGACCTGGAGGGGGGTGATCTGGAAGCACGGCCTCCCCGATCTGAACCTGAGTGGTGTTCAGTTGTTGGACTTCTGTGCGAGTCACAGTTTGTCCATCACAAACACCATGTTCGAGCACAAGGGTGTCCATAAGTGCACGTGGCACCAGGACACCCTGAGCCGGAGGTCGATGATCGACTTTGTAGTCATATCATCTGACCTTCGGCCACGTGTCTCGGACACTCGAGTGAAGAGAGGGGCAGAGCTGTCGACCAATCACCACCTGGTGGTGAGTTGGATCCGCTGGGAGGGGAGGACCTGGTAGGCCCAAACGTATCATGAGGGTCTGCTGGGAATGACTGGCAGAACCCTCTGTCAGCGAGGTCTTCAACTCCCACCTCCGGGAGAGCTTCTCCCAGATCCCGGGGGAGGTTGGAGACATGGAGTCCGAGTGGACCATGTTCTCCACCTCCATTGTCGATGCAGCCGCTCGTAGCTGTGGTTGCAAGGTCTCTGGTGCCTGTCGCGGCGGCAATCCCCAAACCCGGTGGTGGACACCGGAAGTAAGGGATGCCGTCAAGCTGAAGAAGGAGTCCTACTTATCTTTATTGGTAGGTGGGACCCCAGAGGCAGCTGACAGGTACTGGCAGGCCAAGCGTGCCGCAGCCCATGCGGTCGCAGAGGCAAAAACTCGGGTCTAGGAGGAGTTCGGGGAGGCTATGGAGGAGGACTATCGGTCAGCCTTGAAGAGATTCTGTCAAACCGTCCGACGCCTCAGGAGGCGGAAGCAGCTCTCCACCAGCACTGTTTACGGTGCGGGTGGGGAGCTGTTGACTCTGACTGGGGATGTTGTCGGGCGGTGGAAGGAGTACTTCGAGGATCTCCTCAATCCCATCGTCACATCTTCCGAAGAGGAAGCAGAGGTGGACTCATCCATTACCCAGGCCGAAGTCACCGGGGTGGTTAGAAAGCTCCTCGGTGGCAAGGCTCCTGGGGTGGATGAAATCCGTCCTGAGTACCTAAGTCTCTGGATGTTGTGGGACTGTCTTGGCTGACACGCCTCTGCAACATCGTGTGGTGATCGGGGACAGTGCCTCTGGATTGGCAGACTGGGGTGGTGGTCCCTCTGTTTAAGAAGGGGGACCGGAGGGTGTGTTCCAACTATAGGGGGATCACACTCCTCAGCCTCCCCGGTAAGGTCTATTCCAGAGTACTGGAGAGGAGAATTCGACCGATGGTCGAACCTCAGATTCAGGAGGAGCAGTGTGGTTTTCGTCCTGGTTGCGGAACACTGGACCAGCTCTACACACTCCATCAGGTGCTCGAGGGTTCATGGGAGTTCGCCCAACCAGTGCACATGTGTTTTGTGGATCTGGAGAAGGCATTCGACCGTGTCCCTCGGGGCACCCTCTGGGGAGTGCTCCGGGAGTACGGGGTCCGGGGTCCTTTGCTAAGGGCTATCCGGTCCCTGTACGACTGCAGCAGGAGCTTGGTTCGCATTGCCGGTAGTAAGTCAAACCTGTTTCCAGTGCACGTTGGCCTCCGTCAGGGCTGCCCTTTGTCACCGGTTCTGTTCATTATTTTTATGGACAGAATTTCTAGGCGGCAGCCAGGGGTAGAGGGGGTCTTGTTTGGGAACCACAGAATCTCGTCTCTGCTGTTTGCGTTACGATGTGGTTCTGTTGACTTCGTCAATTCAGGACCTTCAGCGTGCACTGGGGCGGGTTGCAGCCGAGTGTGAAGTGTTCCGGGATGAAAATCAACACCTCCAAATCCGAGGCCATGGTTCTTGACTGGAAAAAGGTGCTTTGCCCTCTTCAGGTCGGTGGAGTGTCCTTGCTCAAGTGGAGGAGTTTTAAGTATCTCGGGGTCTTGTTCACGAGTGAGGGACAGATGGAGCGTGAGATCGATAGAGGGATCGGTGCAGCATCTGCAGTGATGCGGTTGCTGTATCGGACCGTCGTGGTGAAGAGAGAGCTGAGTAGGGGGGCAAAGCTCTCAATTTACAGAGCAATCTACGTTCCGATCCTCACCTATCATCATGAGATTTGGCTCATGACCGAAAGAACGAGATCGCGAGTACCAGTGGCCGAGATGAGTTTCCTCCGCAAGGTGGCTGGGCACTCCCTTAGAGATAGGGTGAGGAGCTCAGTCACTCGGGAAGAGCTCGGAGTCGAGCCGCTGCTCCTCCACGTCGAAAGGAGTCAGTTGAGGTGGCTCGGGCATCTTTTCCGGATGCCCCCTGGACGCCTCACTGGAGAGGTGTTCCGGGCATGTCCCATTGGGTGGAGGCCCCGGGGAAGACCCAGGACACGCTGGAGGGACTACATCTCTCAGCTGGCTTGGGAACGCCTTGGGGTTCCCCTGGAGGAGCTGGAGGAGGTGTGTGTGGATCGGGAGGTCTGGGCGGCTTTGCTTGAGCTGCTGCCCCCACGACCCGACTCCGGATAAAGCGGAAGAAAATGGATGGATGGATGGATAGAATGCTGAGTTGCATTCCAAGAACACCATATCTACTATGAAGCATGGGGGTGGAAACATCATGCTTTGGGGCTGTTTTTCTGCAAAGGGGACAGGACAACTGATCCATGTTAAGGGAAGAATGAACAGGGCCATGTATCGTGAGATTTTAAGCCAAAACCTCCTTCCATCAGTGAGAGCATTGAAGATGCAACATGGCTAGCTTTTCCAGCATGACAATGATCCCAAACACACCACTCGGGCAACGAAGGCGTGGCTCCGTAAAAAAGCATTTCAAGGTCCTGGAGTGGCCAAGCCAGTCTGCAGACCTCAAACCCATAGAGAATTTGTGGAGGGAGGTGAAAGTCTGTGTTGCCCAGTTACAGCCCCAAAACATCACTGATGTAGAGGTTATTTGCATGGAGGAATGGGCCAAAATACCAACTACAGTGTGTGCAAACCTGGTAAAGACTTACAGGAAACATCTGACCTCTGTCATTGCCAACAAAGATTATGTTACTAAGTATTGAGTTGAACTTTTGTTATTAACCAAATACTTATTTTCCATCATAATTCACAAATAAATTCTTTAAAAATCCTACAATGTGCTTTCCTGGATTTTTTCTTCTCATTTTGTTTCTCACAGTAAAGTGTACCTATGATGAAAATTACAGACCCCTCTCATCTTTCTAAGTAGGAGAACTTGCACAATCAGGGACTGACCTAAATACTTTTTTATCTAAATTGTCTTATCACATTTATATTTTTGACCTCAAACAAATGTGGCTCTGGTTTAAAATCAAAGTAATATGCTTCAAAGCATAGGACTTCATCAGTGTCTCATACGTGTCCAGATTTGGGTTCAGGAACTGCAGGTCGAGAGCCAAGTAGATTGAGTCAAGTCCAACTGGACTTTGCTCTTCAGGAAGTAAAAAGGTCCACTCAGCCTACTTCAACACCCTAATCTGTATGACTGAGAATCTCACCTCTCTCCTCAGTTGAACAGTTGCATCATTCCTCAGCTGTCTTGAGGACAGGAACTACAGACAGAGAAGCTCTCTGATCCTCAGCTGCCTTGGGGATAGGAAAGGTACAGCAGAGATGTGTAGAGCTTCAGCCACCTTACAGCACCGAAGGGGAAGGGAAGAAGAGCAGAGCAAAAACCCCAAGGTAGCACAACAAATAGAAAGAAAGAAGCATTTCAGGAGTGATTTTGTTCCATTCTTCCTACATGCTTGTCTGGGGATTCATTGTTGATGCATTTTTCCATTTCAAAATTCTCAGCACATTCTCCATTGGGAATAGGTGAGCACTGCACACAGGCCATTCCCGTACTCACACTTTCTGCAGATATGCCTTTGTAATGTGTGCAGAATGTGGTTTTGCATTGTTTTGTTGAAAAAAAAAATAAAATGAAATAAAATGTACATCCCTGGAAAATATGTGATCTTTGAGGCAAAATATCATGCTGTGACATCTCACTGTCCTTTTTTTGCAATAGTGCCATGACAGAAGCTGAAATTACCTTACCAAATTTCACAGAATCACATTCCAACACCAGGAGAACCTAGTCAGTATGGCTATCACCCACACAACAAATAATAGTTCAAATTTAAGCTGTTCATACAAGCAACAAAAATAAAAAAAAGTTGATTAAAAGCCAATAAATAATAAAATGATCCCAAACAATAAAATAGAGTACAGTAAGTCAGCCAGGCAAAACAAAAATGTAAGCCATTATCACTCCAAAAACAAACAAACAAATGCCATTGCATAGCAGTGTGGCAATGATTAGTGTTAAATTTTAATTCAACACAAGTAAATTAATCAGTTATAAGAGAAAATAGGTGCATCCTTAGCCTTGATTTAAATATGTCCAGCCTTGATTTAAATATGTCCACAGAATAAAAGTCTCATATCTCAGTAGGCAAACTCTTCCACAAGAAAAGCTCACAATAAGAAAAGGATTCCCCCAAGCTTTGTTGACTTGGGGTTGTAGATCTAATTAGTTTAAGAAACAGTTGGTCTCTAAAAGATGTGTTATAATAGCTAAATAAAACACCAGGCTCATGACAATAAGCAGATGTCCATTGAAGATTTTACAATTCAGCATATCATTGAGCACACTGATCCGGCACTATGCATGACATGCATGAAACTGCACGTACTTTCCTGAACTCCTCCATTTTGATCCTCAATGAATATTTTTTGAACAGAACCCATGATGTCTGATGTTTTAATATGAAATTCATGTTTGTAGCTGGGAAAGAGGAATATTATTTAAACAGGTCTATTTGCTGAAAAAAGGTTTTAAACTTTCTTCAAAGTTGGGAACATCCAGGACAGTAGGGCTGGGCATTTAATAGCATAGGGATGGTGATAAGTATCAGCAAAAGGGATAAGGGTGTATCATCCATTCTGGTCACATGACAGTAGTCTGTATACGAGGTCTATTAGAAAAGTATCCGACCTTATTATTTTTTAAAAAAACCATATGGATTTGAATCACGTGTGATTACATCAGCCAAGCTTGAACCCTCGTGGGCATGCGAGAGTTTTTTCACGCCTGTCGGTGACGTCATTCGCCTGTGAGCACGCCTTGTGGGAGGAGTGGTCCAGCCCCCTCGTCGGAATTCCTTTGTCTGAGAAGTTGCTGAAAGACTGGCGCTGTGCTTCATCAAAATTTTTTCCAAAACTGTGAGGCACATCCGAGTGGACACCATTCGACAAATTAAGCTGGTTTTCGGTGAAAATTTTAATGGCTGATGAGAGATTTTGGATTGTTTCTATCACTGTAAGGACTTCCCACGGAGCGGGACATCGCGCAGCGCTCCGAGGCGACGTCATCATCCTGTTTCAAGCTGAAAACCTCCAAATTTAAGCCTCTGTTGACCCAGGACGTCGTGAGAGAACAGAGAACTTTCAGAAGAGGTCGGAATCAGCAGTTTATCCGGACATTCCACTGTTAAAGGAGATTTTTTTAATGAAAGACGTGCGGCCAGATTGGCGCGTCGGCTCGCAGCCGGCGCAGCGTGCCCGACACAGGAAAAACACCTCCATTGGAAGCCTTAAGGATAAGTTGGAACATGCCCTGCTGTTAAACAATTTCTCAGATACTCACTCAACTGAAAGCCACCAAAAGCCGCCTGGATTTTACAAATGGTTATCAACACGGAGGTGACCACTAGACCATCACCTCCCCTACCTCATATAAAGCCCCATTACCCTTGGCTTGGCTCTCCCGCGCTGGCACATCCTGTCCATTCAGGTGCAGCTATCGAACTACATCTAAATTAATAAACTATTATGTAGATGTGGGGCTAACATTAGATAGCATTTAGGAAACTAAACTACACTACCACTAAACTATCACCACAACCAGCACATTACAGAAAATATGGCATTATTAAGACTAGAGGAGTGTATTTAGCTGGCACTGAACCCCATGCTGAGTTTCACAGCAGTGGTGTCGCCACTGTGCCCTGGCTGTGCTTTGACATCCATGCTATTACATTTCCATTCATTGAATGGTTCAGTTCTTGCAGATATGCGGATTTTTACTTTATTGTTCAACATTTTAATTCCAATAAAATGTATAATAGCTCTATTTACATGCAATTATACATTTTATTGTGGGCCATATGGCTGCCATTTTGAGAGAAACAGTGGTCATGTTCAGTTGTGAGGTAGAAGGATGCTTCTGGCCAATTTTAAGTTCAGAATTTGAATTCTGCATCATAAACGATGACTGATTTGACATCGAGATCATACATATCAGACCGTCATACAAGTGATGGCTGCCATCTTGGGAAATGGCGACCATCTTGAATATGAAATGACAACTTTTCAATTATCCTATAGACATTTACCAAGTACAATATATGGTAAATATGTCTAAAATATCATATTATGTCCATCACTCATAAGAAAACAGGCATTGCTGGTGGCCATTTTGAAAAATAGCTGCCATGGGTGCCATGTTGAAAATTCATAATGCCTCCATATCCAAATCTTTTCGGTATGCCTTTGGCTATATGTGTACCAAATTTCATACTTTTATCACAAACTGAACGATTGTTTTGGTTATCTGCTGTACTAGTATAATTTCTCACATAAGTGGCATCACATCCTCCTTGTTTTTATCTTTGATGACAAGCCAGGCGTTTACCAGTGGAGAATGAACTTTGATTAACGCTGACCCATGGTAAGGTCTGCCCAACTCCGCAGGAGATATCTTGTCCTCAGTAGGGCATTGCTGGTGTTCAAAAATAAATTCACCATTGCTGTAACATGAACGTAGCAGATTTTAATCATGTTGAAATTTTGAGTTGAGTTTCTGCTTAAAACGGCCCTGTTTTTGCTTAAAACTGACTTCTGACTTCTGATCTGATGGTTAGTAAACCCATTAATCCATTTGATCGCTTTGAGTGAAGAGACTCCGTCTCAGACGTGCTGCTGTGGTCTGAAATGATGCATGTGCATATGCAAAAGGCGGACCAATTTTTAGGGGAGGAGCGTTCAGTCTGTGACAACGGCCTAGTGGTTAAGTGTTGGGGTAAGCTCGGTTCAAACCCCGGTCATGCTGGGAAATCATTGGAGGCCCTTGGGCAAGGTCCTCAACCCCCACGTTTCTCTGGGTGTGTAGAAAATGCTTTGCATGCCAGCACCCTGAAATTGGTGTGTGTGTGTGAATGGGTGAGTGTGAGGCATCACTGTAAAGCACATTGAGGTTCTGATACAGATCGAAAAGCACTGTATAAATGTAGTCTATCATTTATTTTACCATTTATGTCACCTCCACTAATTCACAGTTACTGCTCCTTTTTTCTGATGTCAGATGTTTGACTGGATACACCACCTCCTGTTTGTCTCTTGGGCATGAGGAAATGTAAAGGAGTATGTAGAACCTGTCTTGACAGTGCACTAGTAGCGATGCAGTCTTAGAGTTACATTGAGTTTATATAGGTTATGTCATCTGACGTCTCAAATGATCAGCTTTGCCAAGCTATTCCACTGCTCCACAGAGTGCACTACCAATGCACCCACCATCTGATGGCAAAAGTTGAACTCCATCTTATAGTAAGTCAGTTGACCGTCGATCACCAAAAAAGTCACCAAAAAAAAAAAAAAAAAAAGATTTCCACTGAGCTATGTTAACCTGCATGGAAGACAGGAAATTTGGACCCCTGAAGCAAACCTTTTCATTTCAGAGATTTTTGAGAATCTGGTACATCAGCCAGCGTCAGCCACTTCACATCATAGTGTGAATGAGCCCATTATTTTAACCACATTATAAAGGCAATTCCCCAGTCCAAGTTTTGCCTGAACTGCAAACTTGGCACAAAAAATACATATACTGTACCTGTCAAATTTGGTGCAAATATCTTCAGTAGTGTTTGAGTACTTGAGAAGCCAAATTGTAGTTAAATGCATGCGTTTGATCATGACTCATGCAATGAGTATTGTGGAACCATAGAAATTAAAACACATGGTATCCTTAGAGGTTTGGCTCAAGCTGTGGAGATTGTGATGGTGCTGCGTTAGTTTTATTCTACAGAAAGAATCCAATTTACATAACTTCAGTTGATATTTCATGTAACCTTGTAAAGAGTAGGAACCTCTTTACCAAGTTCTTCTATTAATATCATTAGTGCAATGGGCAGCCAGATATTAAAGGCCACTTATTTGAATAGAACAAGCCATTTATTTTCCAGTATGTTATTAATTAGTTTTATTGTGTGAGCAGAAAATGAGCATAGAATAATGGTCTCAAGAAAAAAAAATGCTTTCATAAACTAATTTGGGAGCACTGACTTTTGTGGAATTTAAACTGCAAGGATTTTGCATCTCTCACAAAATATTTTACTGAAATACAACAGCAAATACCCTTGGAACAGAATAACTTTTTTTTTTTTTCCCCCCCACCCAGCATGCCATTGTTTGACCCACTGTGGTGCAAAAACTAATGTGAGCCATTGTAATTGTGGCTGTGGCATAAAGAGAAAAGAAAATAAGTACAGCATTTAGCTGCATCTTAAGGAGGGTCTCTAAAAGAAACACAACAGCTCAACAATATCAGCAACAATAGAACGTCAGGAAATGTGCTCGGAGGGGGTATCAAATGGATGAGGCTGCATTTAATTTTCTTTGAGGTGGCCTCGGCAATAAAGTGTGGCTCATGGTGATAAGCAGGGAAGAGCTGAAGCACATCATTACAGTTATGCAAACCATTGGAGGGCTGTGGCGGAATGCATGATGGTACGGCAAAGCAAAACCTCTGCATCTGTAAATGTACTTGTGCTTTTGAAACTGTTTGTGCGATTCCATGACAAAAGCTCATAAGACAAAAGCTCACAAGACATAAACTCACAAGACAAAAGCTCATGCCCTTAATGACAAAAAAGACAAAAGCTCACATTTAAAAAAAAAAAAAAATATATATATATATATATATATATAAGTTATCATGCACTCACTCACTCATCTTCAACCGCTTATCCTGGAATGGGATGCAGGTGCAACAGCTCCAGCAGGGAAACCCAGACTTCCCTTTCCCGGGCCTCTCCGGGAACCATCACCTTATCATGGTGGAGAGGTTTGTGTGCCACTGTGAACTATGTTGAGAGCTATGTTGTCTGGAGCCTTTGTGCTCCTGGGAGGGTCTCCCATGGCAAATTGGTCTCAGACGAGGGGCCAGACGAAGAATGGTTCACAAAACACCATGAAAAAGAAAGGTATAGAAAACATGACCAAGCCCAGAGGATGCCTAGGGCCCCCATCTGTAGCCAGCTTGGATGGAGGGCCCATCAGCGAGTGCCTGGTGGCTGGGCTTGCCATGGAGCCCAGTCGGGCACAGCTTGAAAAGGCAATGTGGACCATCCATCTCCACCCTGTTTGGTGCCTCCATGCACAGCCTCGGTTTCAGACCCCATCTCCTTGATAGGGATTGGACCTTATTCTTCTCTGAGATGTGGTGGAGTTCGCCAGCGGCTAAAAAGAGAGGGGATGTGTCGAATTCCCCTTCCTACGATAATGCTATCTAATTCCCAGTCCTTATGGAGTAAAATCGATGAGCTACGAGCCAATGTGCACTTCTTGGAGGAATATAAAAACTCTTGCCTCATCGCGCTCACGGAAACGTGGCTAAAGAACCAGGATGTAAACTCAGAGCTGGACTTAGCTGAGTTTGGACAGCCACTCAGACTCGATCGGGACTCCCAAGTGACCGGTAAGTCACTCGGGGGTGGAGTATGCCTGTACGTGAATCAAAATTGGTGCAAGACCGGAATTGTGAGGGAGTCTGTGTGCACGGAGGACATCGGACTCCTGTCAGTGTCTTTGCGCCCATTCCACCTCCTGAGGGAATTCCCTCAGCTGTTTGTGACTGTTGTTTACATTCAGCCAAAGGCGAATGCTGACATAGCTACACGGATGATTACACGCACTGGGCCTCATGTATCAACGTTGCATATGGTGATATTTGAGCGTATATGGGGTGTACGCCAAAACGGCTGCACTACTTGGCATTTATCAATGTGGTCGTTGGCGTATGCTGCGCTGAAAATATACACCAGGTCGAGAGGTGGCGTAAATTATACACCAAAATGAACCAGCGCTGGAATCCACATAAAATGAAGATGATCAACATGATAAACAGTGCCATTATACAAATCAATGCATATGTTACATAAATAACACTTTCCTGATTATACTACATAATAATCAATACAAATCCCGCTTTTGCGGGATTGTTATGGAGCACGATCCGTGGTCACAACGCTGACAGGAAGGAAAGCGCTGCTCGCCTTTTTCTCCAGACTTTGAGCCTGGAGCCAGAGCAGCGCTGAGCTTAACTTCATGTGGTGTGATCGTTTTAGACTATGAAATTGATAATAACAACTGTAGTTTCGTCATTCCCTTAATTCGCCCGTGCTGCAGCCAGGTTTTGTCGTCTCCATTCGGTTGTCACAATAAAATAAATACAGAAATACATTTAAAAAATAAAGAAATCTGACAGATTAGGTGTGTCTTATTAATTGAGCGAGCAAATATCCACATGTCAAGAATTATTGACATGTGAAAAGAGAATACAGTGGTCCCCGCTATAACGCCGTTCACCTGTCGTGGCCTCGGAGTCTTGCGGAGTATTTAGTCCAATTTTGCATGCCTTTTTTTTACAGTGTTCTGTGTTCTGCGTATCTGTTTATAAGAATCTTGTTGCCCAGAAGAGAAAAGAGCGCCAACAACTACTCATAACTGTATTTGTCACATGGAAACACACACCTGTTGCAGCCAGATGTGAGTGGAAAAGGCGCAGCATCAGGACGCAGAGGCCCGATCTGTGAAATACTGGTCAGTCACTATTAATAATTTCTTATGTGTCCGACCTCGTTCGTTGATCGTTAAAATTAATTCATTAGTTCTAAATGCCATCATAATTATTTATAAGAAAACGTTCTATTTTTATTTCTCAAACAAATGTTTGGGCCTGAAAGCAGTTTGGTATTATTTTCCTACTAAGGTTTGAACTTTGAGAGTGTTTACACACGAGAGAAAAGTGAGAAAATGTTCATGCCTGATTGATAAAGTGTATAAACTGTGTAGTGAGGGGTTTTACAGCTTTGAAACGTCTATAATAATTGTAAAAAATAATGCTGACTACATCACGGTTTCGCGTATTTCGGGCTATTTTTTAGAACGTAACCCCTGCGATTAATGAGGGACCACTGTAACACTTTATTGATTATATACTATAAAACAATTGATACGACGGCCGCTTTTGACGCTCTATTGGCACGCGTCGTGATTGGTGGAGTTCTTTTTTATTGCCGTCTCCCGACTTCCATGTCGTAAAATGAGGGTGTGTCTGAAGCGGAGTCTGAATATTTATGGGCTTGTTTATTATAATTACGATCGTTTCCACCCGCCGCATTTATCAAGATCACGTCAGGCGTACGCCAGAAATGGGCAGGTGCGCACTGCTTGATACATGTCACGGTGACTTTGGTGTATTTGAAGTTTACGCCGTAAATTTACGCCACAAGTGTGCAATATTGATACATGAGGACCACTGTGCGCAAATTCCAGGGTATCTCCCCAGATGCGCCTAATTTAATCATGGTAGATTTTAATGATTGTAACCCTAGTAAATCACTTCCAGGGTTTGAACAATATGTAACTTGCCCCACACGACGCACAAAATGCCTCGATCTGTGTTTTGGGTTAATCAAAGGCGTATATAGATCCTTCCGCAGAGTGCCACTAGGGTCGTCCGACCATAACGTCATTCACCTTGTGCCCTATTACCAACATCTCTTTAAGAGAGTCAAAGCAGAGAGATGCACAGCGCCTGTGTGGAATGCAGATTCCATTCAGTGCCTCCAGGAGTGCCTTGATTGCACAGATTGGGATGTTTTTAAAGACAACTGCAAAGATCTTGATTAATTTACAGAAACAGTGTCTGCCTACATCTCGTTTTGTGAAAACATAACTATCCTTCGCAGATCATTTCGTTCCTTCTCAAACAACAAATTCTGGTTCTCTAAAGATGTTAGAGATTCAGTAATACAGAGAAATAAATGCTTTGAAGGAGGGGATATGTCTATGTATCACATATTGCAGAAAGAGGTCAAAAGAAATATTAAAAGAGCTAAAAATGACCATAAGAACAAAGTGCAAAGCCTTTTTACCTCAGGAAATCTTCGTTCATCTTGGAAGGGAATGAAATCTATGTTAGGTATGGAATCAAAATCAAGCTCTGGTGTTCTGAGCACTAACCTGTTTCCTTCAGATGTGGTCTTTGCAATTGAATTGAATACTTTTTATAACCGATTTAATGTCCTGAATTTTAATCACAATTTGTGTGTCCTTCAGAATGATGAGACCAGCAACATTAACTTACCCATTGATAGAGGTGTGGTCCTTAAGCACCTTAAAAGTGTTAAGGAAAGGACAAGTTCAGGGCCTGATGGTACTGGGGGAAGGGTACTAAAAAACTGTGCAGAGCAATTGGCTGATATATTCTGCCCCATCTTTTCTTGTTCAATGGAACTTCGTAGAGTACCCTCCCTTTGGAAATCCTCAACAATTGTTCCAATACCAAAAAATAAGTCACCTAAAGAACTGAACGACTACAGGCCTATAGCACTAACATCTCTTGTTATGAAGACTTTTGAGAAAATTGTTAAAGAGGAGCTTTTAAGACAAACACAGGGAGTGTTAGACCCATTCCAGTTCACATACAGATCTGGAAGGGGCGTGGATGATGCGATCTCCACTTTACTTAATCTGGCTTTGCAGCATCTTGAAGGTGCAAATACCTTTATTCGGATGTTATTTATTGATTTCTCCTCTGCTTTTAACTGCATACAACCATATTTATTGGCAGAGCGATTAAGAGACATGAATATTGATGTTGGCCTAATCTTATGGATTACTGACTTTTTAACAAACAGATCGCAGAGAGTCAGAGTTAAACTCTCTCCAATGCTGTTGTATCATCCACTGGAGTCCCTCAGGGCTGCATTTTATCCCCTTTGTTGTTTGTTTTTTATACTAATCTCTGTCAAAGCCAACATGATAATCATCACATCATAAAATATGCAGATGATTCAGTCATCCTGTCCCTTTTGCACGGTGATGACTCCACAGACCATAGTTTGGTCTTGCTGGACTTTTTAGAGTGGTGCCATTCATCTTTTCTACATATAAATGTGGATAAAACCAAAGAAATGCACATTGATTTCAGGAAAACACCACCTGTTCTGAATCATATGTCCATTGATGGGAAGCCCATAGATATTGTTGAGAATTATAAGTATCTGGGCACCCAAATTGACAATAAATTATCTTTTGAATTGCAGGTTAATGCAGTGTGCAATAAGGCTCATCAGGGAATGCACTTTCTGTGAAAACTTAGGAATTATAATGTAGATGGTGTCTTCATGAAAATGTTCTACAGTTGCTTTGTGGAGTCTGTGTTAACCTTTTCCTTCCTGTGTTGGCTTAACCTATTGAACCTTAAGAATCACAATCGTCTTTGTAATATTGTCAAGGAATGTGGTAAAATTGTGGGAACTCAGTGCACGGACATTATGGACCTTTTTAAAACAAGGGTTGTGTCAAAAGCCAGGAAAATTATGGCCGATTCTGCACACCCTCTGCACCCACAATTTAAGTTTCTGCCCTTGGGCAGACGCCTGGTAATGCCCAGATGCAGAACCAACAGACTAAAAACTCTTTTATTCCCACAGCCATTGCTCTCCTAAATAACACCTAAGGACTCACTGTTGCACTTAAGTCTATACTGACTCGCACCTTATTTCTGGGCTCTTGTTTTATATATTTATTCTGCTGTGTTTTTATGTTTTTTATGTTTTTATGTTTTTTTATGAATTTGTATGATGTGGTTTTATGAATGTAATGTAATTTTTACTGCTGACTGCACCTGAATTGCCCCCATGGGGACTAATTGCCCAAGGTGTGAGGTGCCAAGCGGGTGTTCTGATAGTCACGACTCTCTGGCTGAGCACCGCTGTATTGGAGTTTACCCCGGTAGATGAGAGGGTCGCCCCCCTGCTCCTTCGGGTGACATGGGGGAAAACGCTGACTGTTGTATGTCCGTATGCACCAAACAGCAGTTTGGAGTATTAGGTCTTCTTGGACTCCCTGAGTGGAGTCCTGTATGGGGCTCCCATGGGGGACTCCATTGTTCTACTGGGGGACTTCACCACAAACATGGGCAATGACAGAGACACCTGAAGAGGCGTGACTGGGAGGAACGGCTTCCCCGATCTAAACGGTCATTTGTTATTGGACTTCTGTGCTAGTCATACACTGTCCATAACAAACACCATTTTCGAAACATAAGGGTGCTCATAAGATTACATGGTACCAGAGCAACCTAGGCTGAACATTGCTGATCGATTTTGTGATCATATCTGATCTAAGGCCACATGTTCGGGAGACTCAGCCAATAGTTGAACCTCTGATTTAAGAGGAGCAATGTGGCTTCCATCCTGGTTGTGGAACCACTGACCAGCTCTTCACTTTCACAAGGATCCTGTCTGGTGCTTGGGAGTATGCCCATCCAGTCTACATGTGTTTTGTGGCCTTGAAGAAGGCATATGATTGGGTACTCTGGGAGATAATATGGGAGGTGTTGCGGTAGTATGGAGTGAGGGGGTCTCTTCTCAGGGCCATCCAATCCCTGTACTCATAAAGCGAGAGCTGTGTTCGGGTGCTCAGCAGGAAGTCGGACTTGTTGGCTTCTGCCAGGGCTGCACCTTGTCACCAAATCTTTTTGTGATATTCATGGACAGGATATCAAGGCATCACTGCTTTTGCAAATGATGTGGTCCTGTTGTCTTCATTGGCCTCACTGGACCAGTTCGCAGCTGAGTGTGAAGCAGCTGGGATGAGGTTCAGCACCTCTAAAGCTGAGGCCATGGTCCTCAGCACAAAACCGATGGATTGCCTACTCTGGGTAGGAAAAACAGGAAAAACACCTCCGTTGGAAGCCTTAAGGACAAGTTGGAACATGTCCAGCTGTTAAACAATTTCTCATATACTCAGTCCACTGAAAGCCATCAAAAGTCGCCTGGATTTTACAAATGGTTATCAACACGGAGGTGTTTTTCCTGTGCCACCGCACCACGCCGGCTGCGTCCTGACGCGCGGACCCACCCGCACGTCTTTCATTAAAAAAATCTCCTTTAACAGTGGAATATCCGGATAAAATGCTGAAACCAACTACTTCTGAAACTTCTCTGTTCTCTCACGACGTCCTGGATCAACAGAGCCTGAAATGTGGAGGTTTTCAGCTTGAAACAGGCTGACGACGGCGCCTGGGACCGCTGCGCGATGTCTCGCACCGTGGGAAGTCCTTAAAGCGACAGTATCATCTCAAAATCTCTCATCAGCCGTTAAAATTTTCACTGAAAACCAGCTTAATTTTTCGAACCGTGTCCACTTCGATGTGTCTCACAGGTTTAGAAAAAATTTTGATCAAACAAAGCGCCAGTCTCTCAGCAATTTCTCAGACAAAGGGATTCCGACGAGGGGCTGGACAACTCCTCCCACAAGGAGTGCTCACAGGCGAATGACGTCACCGACAGGCGTGGAAAACTCACGCATGTGCACGAGGGTTCAAGCATGTCTGACGTAAAAACATATGAATGAAATCCATATAGTTTTTGAAAAAAATAAAAAGGACCTATACTTTATTGACAGCCCTCGTATATATAAAATGTTTTTGGCTTTATTTTGAAACAAAACACATGTCTCTCAAAATGTGACCCTGTGGTTAAAAACAATCACACCTTTTCTTCTTCTATGGTGTTTAATTACAGCCAGCATCCTTATTGCTTCCACCTTCTGCATCAGTCCATTACAGCAGGATTAAATCCTCTCGATGAGTCCAGTGTCTTTCAAGTATTTAAAAAACCAGCACTTCCCCCTCTCACTTATAGTACTTCCTACAGAAACTTCTTTCAGGCATTCCAACTGATTTCCTTCCGTTTTTAATCTTTAATAGATAAACCATTCAAAAATAACGAGATATAGTTTGGAAAATAAAATTTGATGTAAAATGAAAGTACTGTGCTAAATACTGTACAGCTATATTCATTGGTTATGATTTTTTATTTATATTTCAACTGGTGGCATTTTAAAGTGCTGCATTCTGGTGATGGCATTTCACAACACTTTATTTCAAAATCAATTGGTCTGGGGGTGGTCTTTTTTTATTTCAATTTTTAGCTCCCAATTTTCTAAAGGAATACAAACTTCTGATGGGAACTCCACTTGTGTAAATAAGATAAGTCAATTAAAAGACTGATTTAAGTGTTAAAGTTTGCAGATGTGAAAGAGAGGTAATATGGCTAAGTTTAATGAAAAGAGATGTTTATGTGACTTGTTTGTTCAGGAAAGTAATTTCAAGAGATTCATATTTCTGTTGCAAAGACATTGAGCAGATGGGGAGAAATTACAGTGGATGCTCTTGCCATGAAAACACTTCATATAATACTGTTGGGGATTTGAGCAAAGCAAGCCTAACTGAGTGGTGTTTATCTGTCTCATAATTTTCAGTATTTTAGCTGTGGAATGGTTCTGCCACATGATACCAGGAACACCAAATGAAGAAAATACATCAAAAAAATTACACTTTTCAAAAACCTTCAAAAGCTAAATGAACTAACTATGAGAGAAAAGAATTCACTCTTTGACACACTGGGAAGACAAAATTGATCAACTGCTTTCAGCATTCAACATTTTCAAAATATGAGAATGATGCATTACCCACCACACTGGTTAAAGGTTTTTGGTCGTCACTCAAGCTTTTTTTGTTGACTCTTGTAAACTTTTTTTCTCACCACTTGAAGTGTTCTTGCCATTTTTAAAGCTGATGTGATAGAATCACTTTGAAATCCCTAGTTTGGTGGTTGCTGAAGAATTATCACCCTATTTCTAATGAATCCTTTTATCTCAGAAGTGCTGCAAAAGGTGGTTGCTAAGGGCTCCTTCACACATTGCACGAATGTAACTGAATTGCTCATGAAGCAGAAATTGCATGCAATACATGTATAACCAGTGCTGCCTCCAACGCATTGTACACCTGTTGCAACAACTATTTGTGCACACCAGCAGCTGAAAGACAGTGTGTGCGCTGTGAGAGCCCATTCAATCCTTCTTGGGGCAGGTGTCGGCCAAATTCCAGGTGACACACACGAACAACACTGCTCATCTGACACTTAGAAAATGTGTGGCCATTCACACTTTCAGGGAGATGGCAGTCTCATGTAGGGTATGGGAAAAATGTAAATCATTTTATATTTAATTTACCCCTAACCCTACTTTTTAGGAGCACCATAGATTGAGGGTCTGGATACAGACCTGGGCACCAATTTAAGGCTTCCATCCTCTCACTGTGTGGCTGCTGCTCCACTTGACTAATGTTAAAATGTGGGTACACTAAAAACCGAAGTTCACCAGATGAAAATGTGTGTTAATTCAACTAAATATCAGTTAACTCACCTTAAAGATATACTTCATTTCAACTCACAATTCATGAAGACAATGGATAGCTTTAGGATCAGATTTTGAAAACCTATAAACTTGAGTCCAATATCCTAAACTTGCCATTACAAGTGAAGTAAATGAGAAGACATAAGTTCACTTCACTTAATGGGGCTATCCGTTTTTTACAATGTACATTCAATTTATTTTAATATAAATATTTTGTCAATTACCAAAATGTAACATATAATAATGAACAGAGATATCACGGACATATCACTGCACCGTTGTATTTTAAAGACCTTCATATAAGCAGACAATGCAACCAATGTGACATGTCGGCACTGGAACGTGCGTAACAGTGCTGCTGAGTGTTCATAGAATTTGTTCTTACCTAAGAACATATCCTGGATAGGAAAACATTCATGAATGCCACAATCTTTGTAAAAACTTTGTACAACTAAGCAGGGCTTAGGAACAAATGTGTTCTCATGAACGGTTCGTGAATGAGACCTATTGTTTTCTGGAAATAATTCATTATGCCACTAATATTTTAATGCTAAATAAAGCAAATAAGATCATTTACAATTTTAAACTCTTGAACCACTGAAGGAACCAGCTGGCTCAGAAACTGATTTTGCTTCAAAACGCTGAGTAAGTTGGTGACCCATATTGGAAAAAAAAATAATAATCATAATAAATACAAATCTACTCCTGGTGAAGTGTTGTGTTTTGTTGTTTTCACTTGCTCAGTCCTACAGGTAATACTTCAAACCAACTTTAAACTACCGAATAACCTCTGTGTCAAAGCCACTTTTTCAATAATAATTTGCAGGTCTCTTAACGTCCTGCAAGCTACCACTTATGTCATATTGTCTTTGCTTCAGCACCGCTTGACCTTGATATTGTATGGAAGCTAACCCTCCCAGGAGTCTGATTTGTCAGTCACTAGCCATCCTCATCTCCACGCTTAATCTGTAGTAGCACGCATTCCCCAAATCCCATTACAGCCTGGAACCAGAAGCTGCAATCTACTGATGCTGACTCAAGAGCAGACAAGATGCTTTGTGACAACTGGGGGAAAACGGAGGAGACGACCGGGCACAACTCGAACACTGTCAGCAAGCCATCAAGTATGGTTCACATCAAGTGTTTGCCCATACTGAAATAAGATCCAATCACTGGGCATTTCAAATATCTTCAATGAAGGTTTAAATGGAAAACAGCCCTTTCAATGATGATGTTCACTTCTGCCAACTCATATTCACACTGAAGTATGACTAATATTCTTAGCAGCTTTTGCACATTAGGCATAGTGCAGTTGCATTAAACACATTGGTCAAAGGAGAACCCAATACATTTCATGCAGATCCCAATCCAGGAGATTTTAATATATTTTGTGCTGCTTTTAGTAAATTCCAATAAATGTGTGGAGTTTGATTGAAAGAAGAGGAAAGGATGCAAGCGGAAGTGTGTCATATCTGATTAAACACAAGTTATTTTTATTACAAATCACAGAAAACCACCAAAAGCCAAATGTTTGTGTTTATCACCTTTGAAAAAAAACAAACAATTTCAACAGGTAAAAAGTGATGAACCTGACCCCGTTGCTAGGTGTGACCCAGTCCTCTACGAGCTATGGTTGTTGGGAAAGAGAAAAAAAAATGTGCTCTGTGCTCCTAGTTATGAACAGTAGTTATGGACAGTAACCTCAATCAATCATATAACCTGAACTATATTAAGAAATGTATAATCATGAAAATAATTTAAATGCCATGTTTATGAAACTCAGCAAATTTAAATGAATGGTTTCACAACTTCAAAATGTTTGAATGTACCTCATTCACATGCTAATTATTATATTGATTAGCTTATTGTTATGTTTACTTACTTTCTATGCTGATTTTTTTTTTTTTTTTTTTTAGTTAATATATTTGATATTAATAGTGGATGCAGATTCAGTTGTCAGCAGGTCCTATGATTGCTGGCATCCATATAAAAAGCGGTGTGTTTTGGCAGAATGACCACTACAATGAACAAACAGGATAAAAATAGAATCAGAAAGCCCAAGTAGACAGAAGAGCAGTGCCAGCTGTTGGCACAGCTCATGGAGGTGAATGAAAGTGTTTTAAGAGGGAAATTTTAATTAGGATTTGCACATTTTATTCTGAATTATTTACTGTTTAGTGTTATTTGTACATGCTTGCACAGTAACTTGCACAGTACTGTTTAGTCAAATTCCTTGTATTCTTTGAAGATACTTGGAGAATAAAGGCAATTCTGATTCTGAATTGGGTCCCAGGATCACGCAAAAAGGTAAGGGCCCTGTCCCACTGGCGTTTAGGAGGATTTGCGGATGGAATGCGCACAAAAGTGGCCCACATCCGCCAAACAACCGCAATAACCATGTAACATTCCTGTATGACTCAACCGCCATCCGAACACGTCCGTGATCATCCGCAGAGGCACGCATGTCCGCAGCCAGGATTTTTGAGCGGCTCAAAAATCCTGCTGCGGATGAGATCCGCATCACTGCCTGAACACATACTGAAGACATACGCAGGACAAACACAACCAACGCGCCGCATATCCCCTGTCATCCACTGATATCCGCAACCGACGGGTTGGAGCGGCTTGGCAGCGGACCGGGACAGCGTGCAAAACAGATATGACGCGTGCCCAGCATGGCCACATCATGGTCGCAAATGGTATGTTGCGCATGCAGACAGAGTGGGCACGGATGGAGCGAGTGCATCACGGCCGCTGTGCCCCTCATGGGGGCACCTCCGCGGTCGCCTTCGCTTCTGTTCCCTGTTATATCCGCTTTTCTTCAATCAATCAATCAATTTTCAATCAATCAATTTTTTTATATAGCGCCAAATCACAACAAACAGTTGCCCCAAGGCGCTTTATATTGTAAGGCAAGGCCATACAATAATTATGTAAACCCCAACGGTCAAAACGACCCCCTGTGAGCAAGCACTTGGCTACAGTGGGAAGGAAAAACTCCCTTTTAACAGGAAGAAACCTCCAGCAGAACCAGGCTCAGGGAGGGGCAGTCTTCTGCTGGGACTGGTTGGGGCTGAGGGAGAGAACCAGGAAAAAGACATGCTGTGGAGGGGAGCAGAGATCGATCACTAATGATTAAATGCAGAGTGGTGCATACAGAGCAAAAAGAGAAAGAAACAGTGCATCATGGGAACCCCCCCAGCAGTCTACGTCTATAGCAGCATACTAAGGGATGGTTCAGGGTCACCTGATCCAGCCCTAACTATAAGCTTTAGCAAAAGGAAAGTTTTAAGCCTAATCTTAAAAGTAGAGAGGGTGTCCTGTCTCCATGATCTGAATTGGGAGCTGGTTCCACAGGAGAGGAGCCTGAAAGCTGAAGGCTCTGCCTCCAATTCTACTCTTACAAACCCTAGGAACTACAAGTAAGCCTGCAGTCTGAGAGCGAAGCGCTCTATTGGGGTGATATGGTACTACAAGGTCCCTAAGATAAGATGGGACCTGATTATTCAAAACCTTATAAGTAAGAAGGAGAATTTTAAATTCTATTCTAGAATTAACAGGAAGCCAATGAAGAGAGGCCAATATGGGTGAGATATGCTCTCTCCTTCTAGTCCCCGTCAGTACTCTAGCTGCAGCATTTTGAATTAACTGAAGGCTTTTTAGGGAACTTTTAGGACAACCTGATAATAATGAATTACAATAGTCCAGCCTAGAGGAAATAAATGCATGAATTAGTTTTTCAGCATCACTTTGAGACAAGACCTTTCTGATTTTAGAGATATTGCGTAAATGCAAAAAAGCAGTCCTACATATTTGTTTAATATGCGCTTTGAATGACATATCCTGATCAAAAATGACTCCAAGATTTCTCACAGTATTACTAGAGGTCAGGGTAATGCCATCCAGAGTAAGGATCTGGTTAGACACCATGTTTCTAAGATTTGTGGGGCCAAGTACAATAACTTCAGTTTTATCTGAGTTTAAAAGCAGGAAATTAGAGGTCATCCATGTCTTTATGTCTGTAAGACAATCCTGCAGTTTAGCTAATTGGTGTGTGTCCTCTGGCTTCATGGATAGATAAAGCTGGGTATCATCTGCGTAACAATGAAAATTTAAGCAATACCGTCTAATAATACTGCCTAAGGGAAGCATATATAAAGTGAATAAAATTGGTCCTAGCACAGAACCTTGTGGAACTCCATAATTAACTTTAGTCTGTGAAGAAGATTCCCCATTTACATGAACAAATTGTAATCTATTAGACAAATATGATTCAAACCACCGCAGCGCAGTGCCTTTAATACCTATGGCATGCTCTAATCTCTGTAATAAAATTTTATGGTCAACAGTATCAAAAGCAGCACTGAGGTATAACAGAACAAGCACAGAGATGAGTCCACTGCCCGATGCCATAAGAAGATCATTTGTAACCTTCACTAATGCTGTTTCTGTACTATGATGAATTCTAAAACCTGACTGAAACTCTTCAAATAGACCATTCCTCTGCAGATGATCAGTTAGCTGTTTACAACTACCCTTTCAAGACTTTTTGAGAGAAAAGGAAGGTTGGAGATTGGCCTATAATTAGCTAAGATAGCTGGGTCAAGTGATGGCTTTTTAAGTAATGGTTTAATTACTGCCACCTTAAAAGCCTGTGGTACATAGCCAACTAACAAAGATAGATTGATCATATTTAAGATCGAAGCATTAAATAATGGTAGGGCTTCCTTGAGCAGCCTGGTAGGAATGGGGTCTAATAAACATGTTGATGGTTTGGATGAAGTAACTAATGAAAATAACTCAGACAGAACAATCGGAGAGAAAGAGTCTAACCAAATACCGGCATCACTGAAAGCAGCCAAAGATAACGATACATCTTTGGGATGGTTATGAGTAATTTTTTCTCTAATAGTTAAAATTTTGTTAGCAAAGAAAGTCATGAAGTCATTACTAGTTAAAGTTAATGGAATACTCAGCTCAATAGAGCTCTGACTCTTTGTCAGCCTGGCTACAGTGCTGAAAAGAAACCTGGGGTTGTTCTTATTTTCTTCAATTAGTGATGAGTAGAAAGATGTCCTAGCTTTACGGAGGGCTTTTTTATAGAGCAACAGACACTTTTTCCAGGCTAAGTGAAGATCTTCTAAATTAGTGAGACGCCATTTCCTCTCCAACTTACGGGTTATCTGCTTTAAGCTATGAGTTTGTGAGTTATACCACGGAGTCAGGCACTTCTGATTTAAAGCTCTCTTTTTTAGAGGAGCTACAGCATCCAAAGTTGTCTTCAATGAATGATGTAAAACTATTGACAAGATACTCTATCTCACTTACAGAGTTTAGGTAGCTACTCTGCACTGTGTTGGTATATGGCATTAGAGAACATAAAGAAGGAATCATATCCTTAAACCTAGTTACAGCGCTTTCTGAAAGACTTCTAGTGTAATGAAACTTATTCCCCACTGCTGAGTAGTCCATCAGAGTAAATGTAAGTGTTATTAAGAAATGATCAGACAGAAGGGAGTTTTCAGGGAATACTGTTAAGTCTTCTATTTCCATACCATAAGTCAGAACAAGATCTAAGATATGATTAAAGTGGTGGGTGGACTCATTTACTTTTTGAGCAAAGCCAATAGAGTCTAATAATAGATTAAATGCAGTGTTGAGGCTGTCATTCTCAGCATCTGTGTGGATGTTAAAATCGCCCACTATAATTATCTTATCTGAGCTAAGCACTAAGTCAGACAAAAGGTCTGAAAATTCACAGAGAACTCACAGTAACGACCAGGTGGACGATAGATAATAACAAATAAAACTGGTTTTTGGGACTTCCAATTTGGATGGACAAGACTAAGAGTCAAGCTTTCAAATGAATTAAAGCTCTGTCTGGGTTTTTGATTAATTAATAAGCTGGAATGGAAGATTGCTGCTAATCCTCCGTCCCGACCCGTGCTACGAGCATTCTGACAGTTAGTGTGACTCGGGGGTGTTGACTCATTTAAACTAACATATTCATCCTGCTGTAACCAGGTTTCTGTAAGGCAGAATAAATCAATATGTTGATCAATTATTATATCATTTACCAACAGGGACTTAGAAGAGAGAGACCTAATGTTTAATAGACCACATTTAACTGTTTTAGTCTGTGGTGCAGTTGAAGGTGCTATATTATTTTTTCTTTTTGAATTTTTATGCTTAAATAGATTTTTGCTGGTTATTGGTAGTCTGGGAGCAGGCACCGTCTCTACGGGGATGGGGTAATGAGGGGATGGCAGGGGGAGAGAAGCTGCAGAGAGGTGTGTAAGACTACAACTCTGCTTCCTGGTCCCAACCCTGGATAGTCACGGTTTGGAGGAGGTTTTCTTCCTCATGTATTCGCTGATCCACCCCGGGACATTTGTCATTTCTGCCCACCTTTGTTGCGGACTCATTTCATGCGCAAATCCTCCTAAATGCCAGTGGGACAGGGCCCTAAGAGGCAGATTTAGGAGTGCATTGCCCAACAAATCTATGTGCCCTTCCCTCTTAGGGCACAAAGACAGCTGTGAGAAGTGCTTCTATATGCGATTTTAGCACACAAGCTAAGATCTCAAACAGATCAGTGTGAGGCTATGGCTGCTGACATCGCTTCCGTACTTTGACTTTAACAATTGTATGAATGTTGTAGAGTGTACATGCAATTTACATTACTCAGGTGTTATTACAACCCCAATTCCAATGAAGCTGGGACGTTGTGTGAAATGTAAATAAAACAAAATACAATGATTTCCAAGTCCTCTTCACCTATATTCAATTGAATACACCACAAAGACAAGATATTTCATGTTCAAAGTGATAAATATCACCTTTCCTTCTGACAACACTCAATAAGCATTTGGGAACTGAGGACACTAATTGTTGAAGCTTTGTAGGTGGAATTCTTTCCCATTCTTGCTTGATGTATGACTTCAGTTGTTCAACAGTCCGGGGTCTCCATTGTTGTATTTTGTGCTTCATAATGTGCCACACAGAATCCAAGGAATTCTAAGATCTTTCTTAGAATAAGGTCAGTAAGAGCTACTTTTAGGCTTACGACGTTTCATGGATATGGGCCCTTCCTGACACACTTTCAGGGGTACATTGCTAATGTAGCATACCTGGCTTGAACCAGTGACGTCTGTTTGTGGAGCAAATGAACAACAACAACAAAAAAACGCACGCTATCTACAACCCCTGGCAAAAATTATGGAATCACCGGCCTCGAAAGATGTTCATTAAGTTGTTTAATTTTGTAGGAAAAAAGCAGATCACAGACATGACACAAAACTAAAGTCATTTCAAATGGCAACTTTCTGGCTTTAAGAAACACTATAAGAAATCAGAAAAAGAAATTGTGGCAGTCAGTAACGGTTACTTTTTTAGACCAAGTAGAGGGGAAAAAAATATGGAATCACTCAATTCTGAAGAAAAAATTAGGGAATCATGAAAAACAAAAGAACGCTCCAACACATCACTAGTATTTTGTTGCACCACCTCTGGCTTTTAGAACAGCTTGCAGTCTCTGAGGCATGGACTTAATGAGTGACAAACAGTACTCTTCTTCAATCTGGCTCCAACTTTCTCTTATTGCTGTTGCCAGATCAGCTTTGCAGGTTGGACCCTTGTCATGGACCATTTTCTTCAACCTCCACCAAAGATTTTGAATTGGATTAAGATCTGGACTATTTGCAGGCCATGACATTGACCCTATGTGTCTTTTTGCAAGGAATGTTTTCACAGTTTTTGCTCTATGGCAAGATGCATTATCATCTTGAAAAATTATTTCATCATCCCCAAACATCCTTTCAATTGATGGGATAAGAAAAGTGTCCAAAATATCAACGTAAACTTGTGCATTTATTGATGATGTAATGACAGCCATCTCCCCAGTGCCTTTACCTGACATGCAGCCCCATATCATCAATGACTGTGGAAATTTACATGTTCTCTTCAGGCAGTCATCTTTATAAATCTCATTGGAACGGCACCAAAGACAAGTTCCAGCATCATCACCTTGCCCAATGCAGATTCGAGATTCATCACTGAATATGACTTTCATCCAGTCATTCACAATCCACGATTGCTTTTCCTTAGCCCATTGTAACCTTGTTTTTTTTTTGTTGTTTAGGTGTTAATGATGGCTTTCATTTAGCTTTTCTGTATGTAAATCCAATTTCCTTTAGGCGGTTTCTCACAGTTAGGTCACAGACGTTGACTCCAGTATCCTCCCTTTCGTTCCTCATTTGTTTTGTTGTGCATTTTCGATTTTTGAGACATATTGCTTTAAGTTTTCTGTCTGGACGCTTTGATGTCTTCCTTGGTGTACCAGTATGTTTGCCTTTAACAACCTTCCCATGTTGTTTGTATTTGGTCCAGAGTTTAGACACAGCTGACTGTGAACAACCAACATCTTTTGCAACATTACGTGATGATTTACCCTCTTTTAAGAGTTTGATAATCCTCTCCTTTGTTTCAACTGACATCTCTCGTGTTGGAGCCATGATTCCTGTCAGTCCACTTGGTGCAACAGCTCTCCAAGGTGTGATCACTCCTTTTTAGATGCAGACTAACGAGCAGTTCTGATATGATGCAGGTGTTAGTTTTGGGGATGAAAATTTACAGGGTGATTCCATAGTTTTTGCCAGGGGTTGTAACAGCCCATACCCACTCTGTCTGAATACACCTCACATTTATGACCAGCACAGTATTGCATGCAAATGTGCAATTTGGGGTGAAAACCATAACTGGGACAGGTGGATACAGGGTGCATTGGCACTGGGTTTGGCATATACATGTATTTTAATGAGCAGATTTCAGTTGCCATGGTAACCAAATATTTAATTTTGATGTTTCCCTATTTATCATTAATTATATGGTGTGCGGAGCAGATGTGGGGTCACTTATGGCCCTACCTCTACATTCTTCATTCACCTACAGTTGTATGCAAACGTTTGGACACCTCTGATGATTTTCATGATTTTCCTTTATAAATCATTGGTTGTTTGGATCAGCAATTTCAGTGAAATATATCATATAGCAGACAAACACATTGATATTTGAGTCTTGTCTTGTTGAAAGAATCAGCCCAATGCAACTTCAACTTTCACTGATTCATGAACATTGTTCTCAAGAATCTGCTAATATTGACTGGAATCCATGTGACCCTCAACTTTAACAAGATTTCCCGTACCTTCACTGGCCACAGAGCCCCACAGCATGATGAAACCATCTCCAAATTTTACTGTAAGTGTTTTTCTTGCAATGCTGTGTTCTTTTTCAGCCATGCCTACCACCCCTTGTTATGTCCAAATAACTCAATTTTAGTTCATCAGTCGACAGCACCATATTCCAAAATGAAGCTGGCTTGTCCAAATGTGCTTTAGCATACCTCAAGCAACTCTGTTTGTGGCATGTACGCAGAAAAGGCTTCCTCTGCATTACAGCATCATACAGTATCTCTTTGTGCAAAGTGTGCTGTATAGTTGAACGATGTACAGAGACACTATCTGCAGCGAGATCATGTTGTAAGTCTTTGGAGCAAGTCTGTGGGTTGACTATGACTGTTCTCACCATCCTTCACTTCAGCTTAGCTGAGATTTTTCTTGGCCTGCCACTTTGGGCCTTAACTTGTACTGTGCCTGTGATTTCTTCCATTTCCTCACAATGTTCCTCACAGTGGAAACTGACAGCTGAAATGTATCCTTTCCCTAAACCATGATGTTGAACAATCTTTGTTTTGAGGTCATTTGAGAGTTGTTTCGAGGCCCCCATGTTGCCACTCATTAGAAGAGATGAAAACAGGGGAAACAATTGCAAATGGCCACCTTAAATACCGTTTCCCATGATTGGATTCACCTGTGTAAGTAGGTCAAGGGTCAGTGATCTTACCAAACAAATTTTGTGTTCCAGTAATTAGTGCTAAATGTATTCAAATCAATAAATGACAAAGGTACACAAATTTATGCACCTGCCCAATTTTGTTTAACTAATTATTGCACACTTCCTGTAAATACTAGAAACTTCATTTCACTTCTCAAATATCACTGTGTTCATCTGCTATATGATATATTTAACTAAAATTTCTGATGCAGACAACCAATGATTTATAATGAAAAATCATTAAACATATCAGGGGTGCCCAAACGTTTGCATACAACGGTATGTTTTTTTTTTTTTTTTTTTAATCAGGTAGTTCAGTGGAAATGAAGTTGGCCAGCCAATCTCTAGCCCTGGGTTGGACTCCTGCTCCTGCTACCTGCGTCCTTGCAAGACCTCCACATCTGGGGTTTTCAAAGTGTGGGAGAATGAGCCCCCCCCCCCCCAGAGAACAAATGAATGGCTGTGCCCCCCCCCCCCCCCCCGCCCCCGACACATATACACACTATTTCAACATCTTTGTGTGTTTGTTTTTATTCTTTTATACATATTAAACACATTTTTTTAAAAATATTTGTGCATTTTCACATTTTACAGCCTTTGTAAACATTTTAAACAAGTTTTAAAGAACTTTCTGTTCTTTCACACATTTTACACCCTTTTCAAACATTTTAAATGTGTTTTGGAAGAACTTTTCTATTCCTCTATTTTTACCTTTTGGCATATTTTAAACATTGTTTTTTTTTTAAACATTTAAACATCTCTTTGTTTTTAAATGTTTTTGCCATAACTAACACATTTTAACACAAATAATACTATTTCAACTTTACAGGGTTGCGTATTGATAAGCTCTTATCAATATCAATGCCATTATCGATTCCCTTATCAGTAGCTCTTGTGAATTTTCTGTGTAATAAAAGTAGGCTTTACAGGTTTTCTATGTCAGTAACATTTTATTGAGTCTTAAAGTAAATAAATATGAAACTGGTCAGTAGATCCTTGATCTCTGGACATAAAAAAAACAACAACAACAAAAAAAACAAAATCTATAGTTTTTGTCAAAAGCATTTCCTGTCAGACATTAATGGCATGAATGTCACTCCATACCTCTGAGTTGAGCTCTTGCAGCCGGCTACACTGCACATCAGCATCAGTGTAATTCATATAGAATGCAGGATGTCTCATTTTGGGAGGAAAAAACGTTTTAGTCTGTTGTAGTTTGTTGTCTGTGTTACAACATTTGGAAAGAGGTGTCATTTGATTTAAAAGCTACAGCCACTGCACAAGCAGTTGATTACAGACCCACTGCAGGGTCTGCAATCAGCATAAAGAAATGATCATTTTCCCAATAAAACACCCTCAAAACCATGGCTGCTCTTAGGACCGATAAGGGAATTGTTAAACAAAAAGGCTATTAATGTCAGTGGATCAAATCATTTGTTAACGATTCTTGAAAAGAACCAGTTCTTGATATCCATCCCTTGCACCCCCCTGAAGAACTCTGGTGGGGAAAGCCTCACAGTTTGAAAACCACTGCTCTACACTGATCCAGTCGACCCAGCTGGGAGTAATCTGTATTTGGTGTCCAATCCAGGGGGAGCCATAGAGTCTCAACTGATTTGGACTATGGAATCCAGAGACAGCCACTGGCATGAACAGATCTGAGGGCCTATCGATGACTTTCTTCTTTTTTCTTTTTCTTCAGTATTTTCACAGACTCAGGTTTGGATGATGCTATCTGGACTTGTTTTTGACAGAAGTGAGTCAGTATCTACCCTTACAAAGCAGATCTTGAAGCAAGATGGATTTTCATGCATTTTATCCTTTTGAAGGTTCCAGGAAGCTGAGTGAAAACGGGACCACACATTCCTTTCTACAAGAATGTGGGACATGAATTTCTGAAAAAACTCCAGGCAGAGCACTAACTGTATTTAATTTGGTTTGAAGACTCCTGAAACGTAATTCTAGACAACAATTAGCAATTAAAAACTATGATTTCAGAGAGCAAAAAGAAAACAAACAAACAAACAACAACAAAAAAAAAAAAAAAAAAAAAAAAAAAAAAGGAAAAAAAAATGATTGTGGCACCCAGATATGCAAACAGTTATGCTTTGTCACTTATTCATTGTGATAGTTTTGGTCATTTTCTAACTTTTGAAGTTTTTTTTTTTGCTCCACACACCCTGTAACTGTGAGAAGGTTGGTGTTCATGCAATATTTATCTTACTTACTGTATTTGCCCATTCCTCACTTGTGCATTTACTTTTTTTTTTGTGAGACAGTTGTTGATATCAATTATTTCCATAAATACAATACATCTCAAAGTTGGCTTGTAAGAAAGTGCTTTAATGTACATCTCCCTGACCCCTGAGGCAAAGAATACAGTGTGTTTCTCTTAGAGGTGATAGTTCAGTGTGATTACACATTCAAATTCACACCTTAGCAGCACAGTGTTGTGTTTGTGCGGTTGTCATTCCTGGTGTAAATCAATCACCGGTGTGCATTCATACCAGCATGCCTCAGAAATGTCACACACAAATGCTTTTTCCACATCTAATTTTAAAATCTGTGAATGCATGTTTGTTTCCAGTGAGATACATCTGCAATTTTGCCATTTTTCTTCCTCTCTCTAGCTCTGTGTCTGTCTCTTTGTCAGACAAGTTAATGATTCTTTCCCAAGGAGGCAATAATGGCAAATATTCAATCGATCCATCTCATAGTTTGACAACTTGCAAATATTTAAAAGTTGCCACTGGCATCATTACAGCAGGCCAACTGGGGTAAAACCTGTTTAAATTTGGACCAGCAGTGAGCTAAACCTATTTTGGAGCAGTAATTACTAGACTTCATGCTAACATGTATTATGGTGTTTTTCTTTGTTTAGCTCCATCCATCCATTTCTAGCTATTGCAGTAGCAGTTTACTTTTCCACCAGATGCACCAGTACATCCTTAAGTTTTTCAAGTATAAGTACACTCATCTGTGCCACTCTATGCATGTTTTATCTCAGGCCCCAGTCATACTGGAGTAAAAAAAAAAAGTTCAGATGATGATTACACTGAATCTGATTGAGATCTGATGATAAGGTTTCATTACTAATTTAAAAAACACTTCACAGACTAGTGTCTCCCTACCTAACCGACCTAACTAAACCTTACATACCAGCCTCTGCTTTGCATTCTCAGGATGCAGGATTACCATGTGTTCCCAAGTTAAAAAGAAATCAGCAGGCCAAAACGCATTCTCTTGTTGTGTGCCTGTTTTGTGGAAGTATCTCCAGAATGAAAACAGTCAGATTCTCTGGAGTCATTGACGTCAGGACAAAAGAACCATCTGTTTTCCCTTTCACATGGCAAACATACAGTGAGGCAAATAAGTATTTGATCCACTGTCGATTTTGCCACCTACAAAAAAAATGGAGAGGTCTGTAAGTTCACATCACAAGTACACTTCAACTGTGAGAGACAGAATCTTAAAAAAGAAAAAAAAATGCAGAAAATCACTTTTTTATGATTTGTTAAATATGTAACTTGCATTTTATTGCATGAATTAAGCATTTGATACAAAAGAAAAAGACATCTATTTAGAACAGAAACCTTTGGTCAGAGGTTTTCTGTAGTTCTTGACCAAATTTGCACACACTGCAATTGAGATTTTGGTCTACTCCTCCATACAGATCTTCTCCAGATCTTTCAGGTTTTCGTGTTTCAGCTCGCTCCAAAGATTTTCTATTGAGTTCAGGTCTGGAGACTGGTGAGGCCATTCCAGAACCTTGAAATGCTTCTTACAGAGCCACTCCTTAGTTGCCCTAGCTGTGTGTTTTGGGTCATTGTAATGCTGGAAGACCCAGCCATGACCCATCTTACTCTTACTGAGGGAAGGAGGTTGCTTGCCAAAATCTCTTGATACATGACCTCATCCATCCTCCCTTCAATACGGTGCAGTCATCCTGTCCCCTTTGCAGAAAACCAACCCCAAAAATCATGTTTCCACTCCCATGTTTCATGGTTGGGACAGTGTTCTTGGGGTTGTTCTCATCCTCCAAACATGACGAGTAGAGTTGATAGCAAAAAGCTCTACTTTGGTCTCATCTTACCACATGACCTTCTCCCATGCCTCCTTTGGATCATCCAGATTGTCAGTGGCAAACTTAAAACAGTCTTGGACATGTGCTGGATTGAGCACAGGGATCTTGCGTGCCCTGCAGGATTTTAAACAATGACGGTGTAGTGTGTAATGGCCCCTTCACACATAGTGCAAAACCTGACAGCGTTTGGACGAATTCCACGAAACAGTTCAAAATTAGCGCACAAAACATCGTACCGACAGGCAGGCGTGCACGAACCCGGTGCAAGAGTTCGTGAACGCGCCGGTTTCCATTGAGCAGGAACAGTGCGTGGTGCACCACATGGCACCACTTATGTGTAAAAAAATAAAAGCCAGCTGGTAAGTGCGCAACCACATTGCACCACTTATGTGGAATAATTAAAAAAAAATAAACACCAGCCAGTACCTGTGGGACCACATCGCGCCACTTATGTGGAATAATTAAAAAAAAAAAAAAAAACACAACTTGCACCTTTCAGAAGCTCTGATTACCAGTCAGAGACTTTACCACTGAACTATGGAGCTGTTCTTCGAAAGTTGCCTCATATCAGGAAGGACATGGAAGTATTACAATAAAAAATTTAATCCCACACCATATAAAAACACTGCATTTATCAAGCGAGCAATACAAATATGAACCATCTGTTCCTCTGATGATGACTCATGGTCACAGACATACAGTCATGAAATAACATGATTGAGAAGCAGTGTGCTCTGATGTCCACATCTACTAGTCAGGTGCATCCAGTCGGCCGCACCCATGTTCTGCCCTATGCGCCCATGTTCTGCCCTATACGCATGTCTTGTGGACGGTGTGCGGTAGCACAGACACCACATCATGTGGAACAGAGCTCATGTGGGTGATGTGACCGTCAGATTGCCTGCTGCGTGTTCTGATCTGACGGTCCTGGGGGGCTGTCAGTGTTTGCTCTGTGCGCATGCTCACTTGCTGCAGCTTGTTGCCACCATGGCGATATATGTTTTTATTTATGTCCATGTAAATACAGCCACCAGACACACGTGCCTCACAGTGGACAGTTGTTAGTCCATGACTGTCCAAACACAGTAGGTGTTGTCCAGCTGGAATGTCCAGAATGACACATCAACACAGCTGCTTCTGTCAGAAGCCACACCTCCCGTGAGTGAAGTGCACACACCCACGTGTCAGTGTGTGTGTTTGCAAAGTCACACTCATGGGGAACTGAGACAAATTCACAGCAGTATGACAGTGGTTGCCTACAGTCTGTTATCATGCGACTGGCCACACATTTTTCTAAGTGCCATTTTGCCAACACCTGCCACGAGAGGGTGCAATGGGTTCTCACAGCTCACACTTTGTCTTTCAGGCGCTTGTGTGCGCAAATAGTTGTAGCAACAGGTGTGCGAGACGTTGGAGGCAGGGATGACATTACATGGTTTGAGCACAATTCCTGCGTCATGTGCACTAAGTGTGCACTTCGTTCAAACTTCACACTTTGTGTGAAGGGGCCCTTCCTAATGGAATCTTTGCAACTGTAGTCCTAGCTCCCTTCAGGTCATTGACTAGGTCCTCCCATGTAGTTCTGGACTTTCACAAAATCATCCGTACCCCACGAGGTGAGATCTTGCATGGAAGCCCCAGACCGAGGAAGATTGACAGTCATCTTGTGTTTCCTCCATTTACTAATAATTACACCAATTGCACCGTGGTGTTTGCCTTTTGTGCTGTAGCCCATCCCAGCCTGGTGCAAGTCTACAATTTTTGTGCCTGGTGTCCTTAGATACCGCTTTGGTCTTGGCCATGGAGGATAGGTTGTAGTGTGATTGACTGTGTGGACAGGTGTCTTTTACAGAGTTAGCGAGTTCAAACAGGTGCAGTTAATACAGGTAAAGAGTGCAGAATAGGAGGGTTTCTTCAAGAAAAACTAACAGGTCTGTGAGAGCCAGAATTATTGCTGGTTGTTAGGTGATCAAATACTTATTTCATGCACTAAAATGCAAATTAATCATACAATGTGAATTTCTGTTTATTTTTTTATTTTTTTAGATTCTGTCTCTCACAGTTGATGATGTACCTAAATTCAAAACTAGAGACCTCTGCATTTTTTGGAATTAGGAAAAACAGTGTATCAAATATTTATTTGCCTCACTGTACGTGCATAGTGTCAAACCATTTTCCTCTCTCTGAGGATCATGCTGTGACCTCCAACTTTTGTTTAATCTGGTGTGACTGCACCTGAAAACTGCAATCTGGTTTGATGGTGTTGGTGTATTTGCAGGCCGGAGTCATGGACCCCATACTCTGGCCTGTACCCATTTCCACATGCGTGATGTTTTCCACCAATATCTTCACTGTACTCTTCACTGATATACTTCAGAAGATAGAGTCTCAAATGTGGTTCTGTTTACATGCTGTTTACATACTGATTCAGTCCCAACTCACGTGGGCTGGTCATGTCATCCGTACAAGCCATCATCAGACACCCAGAATCCTCATGTACAGCCAACTCCAAGATGGTACACGCAATGCAAGCAGCCTTTTTTTTTTCTATTCTGAAGCTAAACTGAGGCATAATCTTAAATCTGTCAACATCCCTGCATTTTTTGAATGGGTTGCTTCTAGTAGCACAAACTAAAGAACAGTGTGTCGTAATGGGACCTTTGAGAAATCATATCTGGAACATCTTTGTGAATTAATTTTAAATACCAAGCATCTTTCAAACCTTCCACAAATGCTGTTGGTTGCTCTAACTGTGAAATACTGTCAAAATCAGTTGTTGGACTGGAAAGTTATTAAAAAAAAAAACACTCAACAAGGAATTGCTGGACCCTTGTTTGTTGAAAATGGTGGGAGGGAGTCCATCTCTCTCTCTCACACACACACACATATATACATACGTATATACATATATTTATGTATATACAGTATATATAATAGTCAAGTGGCCTCTGTGTGCATGTATGCATGCATGCGTGTGTATGGCTTAGTTCACGAAGAACCTGGGGAAAGCTGACAATTGCCATTTGGCATGCCTATGTATTTTGAGGCAAGGATGAACGCTGCTAAAATGGAAATTTGATAGATAGAACAAATATTTTTTTGGAGAAATTTGGGATATTAGCTAACAACAGTGAACAATGGATGGTTTGCTGCAATGCACCATGAGAGCTCAGGGTTTGGGGTTTTAAATGTTGTTATTGTGGTTCTTGTTAGTTTAACAGTGCTGTTAGTTTTATTGATTTTTGGTGTTTTGTGGTTCAGTTGGTTTAATCAGTTTCATTAAATGTCATGATGCTGTTACCATGAGTGGGAAGTGTGGTGCATTTGATATCTTCTGCTACTGTCTCTGTATGTGGGTGTGTAAAAATAAAAGCACCCGCTTGGGGCAGAATACAGAAAAGACAAAAAGCTCTGGCTCAGTTTTTGTTCTTCTGCGCAGCTTCCCATGATATATTAAAACAATGTTGTCAACGTTGAACACCGCTAAAACGGAACTTTGATAGGATTAATATTTTTGGTGAAGTTATGGATATTAGCTAGCACCACTGCACAATGCATACTGATAATTACATTCTGGACTCACATGCCATTCTAGCTGGTGGGAGTAAATCATATATATTAAAAGCGAAGTGGCGTCTGCATACATGTATGTGTGCACGTGTGTGCCTTGAGTGATTTTATTTAGTAAGGTCAATGTAAGTATATAATATAATTGTACGTACATTAAGAATTCATGGATGACACAAGAAATTGTAAAACTAATTTCCATTGTGTGCTATTTAAAAATCAAATTGCAAAATAGAAGAAATAATTAAAGAAACTACTACTACTACTACTATGACTAATAATAATAATAATAATAATAAAAATAATAATAATAGTTTGTATACAATATTAAACAATTCATAAATATATTAAGACAGCAAATTAACATTTAAAAAATTCAGAGGTGTCAAATCCAGTTTCAGAAAGTAAAAACCCATGTGTTGCTTCTACCTGTGCACCTAAAACAGGTGATCTAAATAATTAGCTCATCCACCTGCCTGAAGAGCTGCACTAATTACAGTCAGCTGGTTTATTGGGAATATGGAACAAATATGTGGCTGGACATGAAGCTGGATGTGACACCTCTGAAATAAAAAAATTACATAATGAACAGGTAAAAAAAAGAGGTCGAGCTCTTCCTCTAAAATTTGTTGAGGTCTAAGGTTGTAGAAATATTGTGGACTCATACGCCATTCCAACTCGTTATACAAACTTTGCGTAATTTATACCACCTATGAAAATCTATCCATCCATCCATCCATTTTCTTCCACTTCATCCGAGGTCGGGTAGTGGGGGCAGCAGCTCAAGCAAAGCCGCCCAGACCTCCCGATCCACACACACCTCCCCCAGCTCCTCCGGGGGAATCCCGAGGAGTTCCCACGCCAGCTGCTAGACATAGTCCCTCCAGTGTGTCCTGGGTCTTCCCAGGGGCCTCCTCCCGATGGGACGTGCCCGGAACACCTCTCCAGCGAGGCGTCCAGGGGGCATCTGAAAAAGACTCCGAGGTACTCCCGAGTGTCCGAGCTCCTCACCCTATCTCTAAGGGAGCACCCAGCCACCCTGCGGAGGAAACTCAGCTCGGCCGCTTGTATTCGTGATCTTGTTCTTTCGGTCATGAGCCAAATTTCATTACCATAGGTGAGGATCGGAACGTAGCTCGATCGGTAAATCGAGAGCTTTGCCCCCCTACTCAACTCTCGCTTCACCACGACGGTCAGATACAGCGACCGCATGACTGCAGATGCTGCACCGATCCATCTGTCGATCTCACGCTCCAGCCGTCCCTCTCTCGAGAAAGACCCCGAGATACTTAAACTCCTCCACTTGAGGCAAGGACACTCCACCGATTTGAAGAGGGCAAACCACCATTTTCCGTTCGAGAACCATGGCCTCGGATCTGGAGGTGCTGATTTTCGTCCCGGATGCTTCACACTCAGCTGTAAACCACTCCAGTGCACGCTGAAGGTTCTGATTTGACGAAGCCAACAGAGTCACATTGTCCGCAAACAGCAGAGACGAGATTCTGTGGTTCCCAAACCAGTCCCCCTCTACACCCTGACTGTGCCTAGAAATTCTGTCCATAAAGGTAATGAACAGAACCGGTGACAAAGGGCAGCCCTGGCAGAGGCCGACGTGCACTGAAAAGTTCCTGCTGCAGTTGTAGAGGGACCAGATACCCCTTAACAAATGACCCCGGACCCCTTACTCCCGGAACACCCCCCACAGGGTGCCTTGAGGGACATGGTCGAACGCCTTCTCCAGATCGACAAAACACATGTGGACTGTTTGGGCGAATTCCCATGAACCCTTGAGCACCCGATGGAGGGTGTAGAGCTGGTCCAGTGTGCCACAACCAGGATGAAAACCACACTGCTTCTCCTGAATCCGAGGTTCGACTATCGGTTGAATTCTCCTGAGGCTGAGGAGTGTGATCCCCTGTAGTTGAAACACACCCTCGGGTCCCCCTTCTTAAACAGAGGGACCACAACCCTGGTCTGCCAATCCAGAGGCACTGTCCCCGACTGCCACGTGATTTTGTAGAGACGTGTCAACCAAGACAGAGTCCCCAGTCTCTGCTGCCTCTTCGGAAGACATGACAATGGGATTGAGGAGATCCTCGAAATATTCCTTCCACACCTGAAAACATCCCCAGTCAGGGTCAACAGCACCCCACCCGCACTGTAGTCTGTGTTGGTGGAGAGCTGCTTCCGTCTCCGGAGACGTCAGACAATTGCCAGAATTTCTTCAAGGCCGACCGATAGTCCTCCTCCATGGCCTCCCCAAACTCCACTCAGACCCGAGTATTTGCCTCTGCAACCGCACAGGCTGCAGCACGCTTGGCTTGCGTCTGTCAGCTGCCTCCAGAGTCCCACCTGCAACAAAGACAAGTAGGTCTCCTTCTTCAGCTTGACGGCATCCCTTACTTCCGGTGTCCACCACCAGGTTCGGGGATTGCCGCCGCGACAGGCACTAGAGACCCTGCGGCCCACAGCTGTGAGTGGGCCGCATCGACAGTGGAGGTGGAGAACATGGTCCACTCGGACTCCATGTCTCCAACCTCCCCCAGATCTGGGAGAAGCTCTCTCGGAGGTGGGGAGTTGAAGACCTCGCTGACAGAGGGTTCTGCCAGTCATTCCCAGCAGACCCTCATGATATGTTTGGGCCTGCCAGGTCTGACCGGCTTCCGCCCCTCCCAGCGGATCCAACTCACCACCAGGTAGTGATCGGTTGACAGCTCAGCCCCTCTTCACCCGAGTGTCCGAGACATGTGGCCAAAGATCAGATGATACGACTACAAAGTCGATCATCGACCTCCAGCTCAGGGTGTCCTGGTGCCACGTGCACTTATGGACACCCTTGTGCTCGAACATGGTGTTCGTGATGGGCAAACTGTGGCTAGCACAGAAGCCCAACAAATGAACACCACTCGGGTTCAGATCCGGGAGGCCGTGCTTCCCTGATCACCCCCTCCAGGTGTCACTGCTGCCGCCCACGTGGGGGTTGAAGTCCCCCAGGAGAACAATGGAGTCCCCAGTTGGAGCACTATCTAGTACCCCTCCCAGGGACTCCAAGAAGGTCGAGTACTCTGCACTACCGCTTGGCCCGTATGTCGAGACAACAGTGAGAGACCTGTCCCCAACCCGAAGGCATAGGGACATGACCTTCTCGTTCACCGGGGTGAACTCCAACACATGGTGACTGAGCTGAGGAGCAATGAGCAATGCTACCCCCACCCGCCACCTCTCCCAGTGGGCAGTGCCAGAAAAAGGGAGTGCCCAGCCCCTCTCCAAGAGTTGGGTACCAGAGCTCAAGCTGTCCGTGGAGGTGAGCCCGGCTATATCTAGTACGTACCTATCAACCTCCCTCACAAGCTCAGGCTCCTCCTTTTTCTACAAGACATTCGGGGGCAGAGGACCCGACCTGTCCTGCCGGGACGCATGTGATGGGCTACGTGATGGACTCTTGGAGGAGATGGCAGGTCATGTGCCTTTACACGCTGTCTGTGGAGGATGTCGAAGATGTGTATCTATTTGGCTTGGGAGTGACCGGCTTTCTGCTGTGTGGCGCGGGCATAGCGCTGGTTTACTGGAAAATTAAAAAAGTGGAGGCTGTTTTGATTGGGCCGTCCAGATTGCCCCACTTGATTGATTCGATTGGAAGGACATTGACTGCTCAGTCGGCGGGGTTAACGCACATTGGAAACCATCTCTGGGAGGATTGCAGCGCTGGAAAACCGCCTTGACCGTCAGTAATGACCATATCCTTTCTACATTCAGATGCATTCAGAGCCACTTTGTTCTCAGACTGTGGAATCTTTCAGGCTCTGCTAATCAGACATTCATTTGGCTTCCCCAAGACAGCTGCACTTCAAGGCCGATACGATAAAAACCTCCAAGAAGATTAAACACTCAAGCCTCGCTTCCCCGGTCTCCCCCTCCCTCAGCTTCTCTAGCTCTGACGTTGACTGTGAACAGTGACTGCTCAGAGGTGAACCCCCCCTCCCTTCCAGGATTCAGTCATGGCCATTGTTTAGCACCAAAAAGGGCTGCCTACCGTAGTGTTCTGATAAACTGACTTTCAAATCTTGGCTGTCGTCCTGTGTTCTTGTTTGTCTGTGTGTTTACTGTTCTCTGTGCTGATAAGAGTTTTTTCCTCATTGTTGTGTCTTCTCGAAGGCAGCAACCTTGAGGGTTTTTTTCTCTTCCTTACCTTGTGTGTGCTTTTTTATATGTTTATGTACCGGGCCGGCCTATGTGTGTTGTGTGTTATGTGTGTGTCGTTTGTTATGGGTTGGACTCTGGTTTGCTCAGCCCTGCTGTTGACCAAGGCAGGGATGTACATCTGGAGCTGGTCCCCGGGCGCCTACTGGCAATTAGGATGGGTTAAATGCAGTAGACACATTTCATTGTGCAGGGAACATGTTCTTCTGTGCATATGACAATAAACTTCTTTTGAATCCTTTGAATCCTTGAATAAAAACAGTAAATCCAATGTTATTAAGTTGCAGCTGCAAATTAATAGACATTGCATGAACATCACATGAACAAAGAAGAGGACAAGTCTGTTCGCATATGAACATTCTATGAATATTATGCAAATGTTCACAGAATGTACTGCTTCAATTGTTCATATGATGTTTGTGAACATTTGTATAATGTACTCATTCTTTGTTCATGTGATGCTCGTGCAATGTTTAGAAACTTTGATGCAAAAGTTCCATGAACATTCAAAGAATGTTCAGTTTCCTGGTGGGTATTATACAAAGTCACCCAGTTTTAATCAGGTAAAAACATGGTAATTTGTGTGATATTATATAGAGGAATTATTCTAGAACCTCACAAAAACATAATGTTTAAGATGCCATCAGAGCCAAGGCTTCCTGATTTAATCTAGCGCTGTGCTCTTTTTTTTCTTTTTTTTTTTTTTTTTGCTAACAACATGGATAATAATTTACTTCACTGAATGGCACAACAGTGTTTCAACATTCTGCACAGTGCTAGATTGCTGGTAAATGCCGGCGTTTCATTGAGATATTGGTCAGTCTGCTACATCGGCCAGCATCAGTCACTTCATGTCCCAGGGTCAATGGGCCCTAACTTACCATGCAGCTGCAGCTAAACAGCTATTACATCCATTTAAAAAAAATGTCTGCCATTTAGGTCATTGGGTGATACTTTGAGGAGTATCAAAGAGGCTTACATGTGACTACCCCAGGTCAACCATCACACTGTGTCAACATGACTTCAATTCACTTCACGACTATGTTGTGTATGTGAAGTGAGGAGAAACCCACTGAGTCTCTGGGAATCGGTTTCTGGCACTGCTTCAACTGTGCAAACTCCTCAAGTGGGGGTACCACAAACTTCTGACATTCGTGAAATTCATCCATCTGTCCGATTGCCATTGGGAAAAGATAAATCCGTTCTCGTCACATCTTGTACACTGCACGACAAATAACAATTGATAGAGGTGAACTCAAAAATGACCATACGGCTCTGAGTTTGGCTCAAAATTGGACTCAAATTGTCCAGTGTATCCCCAGCTTCATGTAGCGGGTAATATAAGTTTGGTGCAACTGTGTGTGTGTTTTAAAACTTGAGTCATATGCTTTCCTGGAGCTCAGTTCACCCTACCTTTGGTTTTTAAAGACAATAAAAAAAATAAATAAAAAATAACTGATGATAGATGATGGATTCAAAACATTCAAGCCTGAAGAGATGGAGTCATCATGTGCCACCTTTTGGAGATAAATCACTAAGAGAAAATTATTGACTGCATCAGTGTGCTCATAGAAAGTGTTTTTTTTATGTGAAAGTGGGGCTTCCTGCTGCGTTTCAGCATATCTGTCCATACACCAGGAAAATCTGCCCATGTGCTGTCAAGGACCAGCAGTTGTTTCATTATTCACTGTCAGAGAAGTAGCTCCAGGGTTGGACTGTGGATGACATCATCACTTAAATCTGTTAGTCTGCTGTACATCTTAAGGATAGACTTGTTGAAATTCAAAAATTACAGCACAGCTGTGTTACACTGTAACAAAATAGCCCAAATTATATTTTGGGGCATTTTTCATTGTCTTGCAGTTATAATGTCGCTTTGGAATACATGAAAACATAAAACAATTGAAGTCATGTGGGTGTGGATGGTGTTAGAAGGGTACATGGTGGTAGTGTGAAAACAAAGGCAAAATGGCAGAAAGGATGGATGCAGCTTGTATATAAATGTTATAGTCATGTCTGGGAGTATGTAGCTGCACACTGCCCTATCCACCACACCACAGAAGTTGCTTGGATCCTGGATGACATTCATCCAGGTAGACCCAAACAAAACCACTTATCTGACACTTCATTTTGGTGCAAAGGTTTATGTACCCCAGTGAACATGAGATGTTTCAGTAGAAACAGAGTGGGTTGAAGCAGTGACACTGTCACAACAGGGAACATCTGTTAATACCTGAATAATTAGTGATCAAGAGGCCTCCTTTGGATCTCAGAATAACAAGTGCAACTACTTCTAATGGAGCATGACATGAGGGAGCATAATGCCTCAAGGGATTTTTTTATTTATTTATTTGTAGGAATGGTGAGATAATGTACACATGATGTGAATGCCAGTGAAATCTATGCATCTGCTTGTTAGAATTTAATATTAGTTGTGTATACCCATCAGTCGATTCCCCACCATTTACCAGACTCACACTGGCAGCAGTTGAAGTGAGGTTGCACAGATGAGCAGCTCACAGCCACATCCTTATGTGTTCTGGGGATCCCAAAGCATAATGGACCTACAATTCCTCCATTCTGTTATCCTTTTTGAATGTGTGCATAAACCCCCCAAAGTGGGATGTACAATGAATATCTCAATAAGATGCCTAAACCTTCTAAATTTCTTCTGTTTTGAAGAAACAATAGTTCTGCTCTGAGGTCCACACATTTCCAACAATTGATAATTTGTTGAGGTGGAACGGTTTGTATTCCCCAGCAAATTTTAGCTGTAAATTTCAGTGTAAAATTGGAATGCCCACTGAGTGTGCCCTGGGACAGACCCAGGTTTCCTCTACAAGCCTTAAAATGACAATGGGAAGTGGATGGATGGATACATCAGCATTCCTAGGCTTTTGAAGCAGTGCCAAGTTGTGTGGCTTATTAAGACTTTAGTTATTTTTAGTGACTCAACCTGGTCCAACCTCCATGGTCAAGAAGTACACTTGGCAATGTTGAATTTACCTTTCTTGTAAGGAGGTTGTAGGAAACTTACAGTATTTGTTGTGTGGGCCGCCAGAAGAGGAGGTACTGCTGGCCCACCACCAAAGGGCGCCCTGCCTGAAGTGCGGGCTTCAGGCACGAGAGGGCGCTGCCGCCACAGACACAGCCAGGAGTGACAGCTGTCACTCATTAATTCCTGACAGCTGTCACACATTCTTCATCATCGCACTCCATAAAACCCAGACGTCATCTCCACCTCATCGCCGAGATATCGTACTTCATTGGAGGTAATATCCTCAGCCGTTTGTTTTGCAATATATCTGTATATTGTAAGTGTTTTCAGGAGTACCGGTTCCTCTTTCTGTGGAAGCTGAGTGAGTGCAGGACGGCACTCTTTTCCCCTGAGGAATCACTGCGGTACTCTACAGAATATTGAGTGAGAGGTGGAGGTGGCATTCCCACCGTTGTTGTTACTGGGTGTGCACACACCCACACTTGACTGTCTTTGATCTTGCCAGCAGTACCAGATCCGACAGTCGGGGACGGTGATCACTTGGGAATTCGGGACTTGGCGGCTCCAGTATTCACCAGGTTCTGTGGCGGCGGAAATCGTGTGGTTCCGGCTCTTCTCAGGACAGACGTCTTCTATCCTCGAGCCTGCCCACACGTCACCTTTGTGGATTGACTGTAATTATATTCTGAGATTGTCTGTATGTTCGTTGTGCACATTTCACAACATTAAATTGGCTCATCTATTGGCCGTTCATTTGTGCCCCCTGTTGTGGGTCCGTGTCACTACACTTTCACAACAGTATTTGGGTGAGTTCATGTGCTTATTTATCCCTCTGAAATCATATTATGTCACAATTTTTCATATGATTAACTTTCAGTACACTTTAAATGACCCTAGTTTCTAGCCTTTTGAAGTTTCTATCCTTTTGAAGCAGTGCCAGGTTGTGTGGCTAATTTATACTTTTGTTAATATTAGTGACTCAACCTGGCCCAGTCTCCATGGTCAAGAAGGACACTTGGGAATTTTGAATTTAGCTCTCTTGTAAGGAGGTTGTAGGAAACGTATTTGGGTAAATTCATTGGTTATTACTTTAAAAGACCCATGAAATGCACATACCTGAGGTGAATTCTTGTTTCTTGAAAATAGCTCAGTGTTGTGCAGTGTCCCCTGCCTCTGTTCCAGTTGCCGGGGTCCTCAACAATACAACACCTTTAAATTGATTGAAAATTACTATGGGGGGGTGTCAGTGTTGGGAATAGGTTCAGCCTGTATGAGCTTGCAAAATTATAAAGACCTAATCCATTCACGTTCTTATGCAGTGTTCATAAACATAAATGATGCTGCCTTTTTTGCACTGTATTTGCCTGGGTATGTCATGTTTGTCTCCAGTAATTGATTGGAGTCAAGTCTATGACCTCCTGTGAGACTGCCATCATCTAGCATCAAGGCAAATGTGGATACATTCCAGTCCTCGGTTTATTTCCCCATAGAGTGAGAGGGTAGTTTTTATGACAGACACAGCTGGAAGGATGAGGTGGGTATGCAGCTGAGAGAAAAGAGGGTGAAACTTCTAATAGACTCTTAGATGTAATGGGGACATTTGGTTCCAGAGGCCGAGGTCATTTATATCTATCATTTGCCCTCTTTATCTCTCTGGAGGGTGTTGCTTATTCACTTTGCTTGCCTTTAGTTTCCTGGCAGATCTATGAATTCAAACTGGGGACCATCCTGAAAGAAAGTGGCACCAGCAACGTCTAAAACCAAAGCTGACCCTGAAAAATGCCAATTGGAAATAGATTTTAAAGTAAAAGGTATTACTACATAGATGCATGGACCACCTAAACTGATTGAAATGCACCATGAGCAGTTCAAAACATAAATTGTATCATTATAAAATGTTTGAGTTAAGCTGCTACCGCCACATCTTCAAACTCTTGTAAAACTACAAGCAGTGATGCCGATAACGAGTTACTTCGTAACGCGTTACTCTAATCTAACCACTTTTTTAGTAACGAGTAATCTAACGCGTTAATCTTTCCAAATCAGTAATCAGATTAAAGTTACTTCTCCAAGTCACTGTGCGTTACTATTATTTTTGCATTGTGGGTCGATAGCAGCATTAAACTTGGTCCGTGGGCAGGAGGTCGGGGTTTGACTGAACTGCCCACTTTAAGCGAGCTGTGAGCTTTTCATCTGCGGTTTTCTGCAGCAGCTATGACTTGTCTTCACCTATTAAAGAGCAGTGACAACAGCACACCTGCACTGAGCTTTACAAAGACATTTTTATGTTTTTTTTTTCTCCTTTATTTAGAATTCTGAGCTGAGCCGCTCCGTATTTGCGCGCTAAAATCAGCTGATCCTCCGTGATGCGTCAACAACTATTTTTCCACTCAAATGCACCTAACCTCTCTTTCTGAGGACCACATGATGTGAAAACGCAATAAAACTTTCTTACCTGTAAATCTGGTCATGTTTTCTGCATAAATAAATTTTATCCATTCTTTGTGCTCAAACGCCAAAGCAGGGACGAATCCAGATGGAATGAGGGCGTGGGGCAGGGATGTGCCCCCCCCCACCACACCCCTAGATTAAAGGTCCAGTTTTGAAGTCTTTTTTTACGACAACTAATAATACTACTTATAATAATAATAATAATTTCAACAAGTAAAATGTTTAGAGAGAATTTAAATGTTAGAAAAAATGTTAGAAAGAATTTAATAGTTACATTTATAAACAATGTAGGTTAGAAATTGCAAGTTTTACTGTTACAGTGCTGTCAACAGTTAAATATGAGGTCAAGAAAGAGGTCTTTATTTTACTTTTTATAAAACAAGTATTTATTTTCATTGAAGTCAAGAAAGGGTGACTATAAAGTGAGTTTTGGCAAAACAAGGATCATTGTCATGTTGAGGTGGCAGAGAGTTGTCGGCAGCTGGGAAAAGTAACTAAAAAAGTAACTAGTAATCTAACTTAGTTACTTTTACATTTGAGTAATCAGTAAAGTAACTAAGTTACTTTTTGAAGGAGTAATCAGTAATCAGTAGTTGGATTACTTTTTCGAAGTAACTGTGGCAACACTGACTACAAGGGATGGTGCAAGACTCTCATACCACTGTTCTACAGAATGTTAACTTTACAAGGTGGAAAACAAAAAATAATTGTTATATCATAGGTAGGTAGTATAAACTGACTGAATTTTACATTTGCTTCTCAATTTGTGAATATGTGGTTGTACAGGTTCAGAACAGGAAAACTCTGCTGTACGATTTATGTTATCCTAACATTATCTAGGTTATGTTTCTAGGCTTGGACTATGCCATGCTTTCTGCTACTGTAAGTTGTACTGCCCCCAGTGCTGATGAAAATATGAGCAAGGCAGAAGCAAGATAGTCATAAAAAAAAACAAGAAACAAAAAAAAACTGAAAAAACGTCTCTAGTTTTTACTGAATATGCATTTGAAGGTCACCAACACCACTTTTGGATTTTTCTAATATTCATTCATTCATTTTCAGCTGCTTACCCAGCAAACAAAATAAAGTTCCCCAAATGTTATCAGAACAATAGCTGTAAAGTTCTCAGATCATTTTTAAGGGCCCCTTCACACATAGTATGAGGGTGGTCGAACTGCGCATTAAGTGTGCATGAAGTAGGAATCGTAAGCAACATGTGTAAAGTCGTAGCTACCTCTAAAGCCTCATGAATTCTATCACGTTTATTATATTATATTATCATCTAAAATAATCAATTAATAAATTTTGCTTATTGTTCAGTGATATATATATATATATATATATATATACATATATATATATATATATATATATATATATATATATATATATATACTAGAACTTCCAAATTACAATGAAATGATTATAATAACTTTTATATACTATTATAATAACAACTATTATTCTTTTCGCTAAAAACATGGCGGACGTGAGTGTTTCAAGCTCCTCAGCGCGTGCTCGAGTTCGACTAAAACCTGAGGTGTACCAGACTGTTGAAGGTAAAATTATTCTTGAAGATGAGCTTTTACATTTTCTTGCATTGAAGATAAGAACATTAAGCCAGGATGAGATGGTCCTGCTTGCTGTCAATTGTTTTGACTCAGAGTGGATTGAATCTTCAAAGAAAACTCTGTTTGAACTCTGCCCTACTACACAGCGGAACATCACACATAAAGGTGCTCAGAAAGATATTAATAACATAAAGAGCTGCCTCAAAGTGCTGAATGAGTGTGGGGACAAAGTTCCCAGATTTGTCTCCCACCATTTGGATGAATTGCCACCGGTGACATTTACATCTATGGATGTATGCGGCCTACTCCGGAAAGTGGAGCAGCTGCGCTCTGAGGTTTCTGCCATGAAACATGTGCTGCACCTGCAGGCCAACGCCAGCAAAGATCTGCGCGCTGTCACAGATGAGGTGAGCCGTCGACTTGGTGCCTTGGAGAAGCACGCTGACTACGTTGCATCGGGTGGGCATTTGGATGTGGAAGGTGCTAGTGGCACAGTATGGAACGGCACAGCGGTTGGCATGCTGGCAGGGGGGACGGGGGCACCAGGAGGTGAACACCAGGAATGCCTATCACAGGAACCGCCGCCTCAATCTGTGGAGAGGGGTAAATTTGCAGCCACGTCTGGATTATCAACGCCTTCACTGGATTCTCCGAAATTGAGCCTGGTAGTGAAGAGAGGCCAACAGAAGTGCACTGAGCTACCCGCTGATCCGAAGCAAGGATTACGCACCGGTAAATTAACATCGAGGCAGAAGAAAGCTGTAAAAACCATTGTGGGCACGGGATCAGCGAGGAATATTAAAGTGGTAACAACTAAGCTGGTGAGTGTTTTTGCTACCAAGTTCTCGCCGGAAATAGACCCTGAAACTCTACGTGTTCATCTTGAGGAGAAACTCTCTCGTAAGGTTTCATGTCAAAAGATTGCCACTGTGAATAACAGATACGCTTTGTTTAAAATATCCACCGAATGTGAGGATGTGGGTGACATGTATAACCCAGAATTGTGGCCAGCGGGAGCATATGTACGGCGCTTCTTTGAACCCTGGAAAGTTGGTTTTATTGGTGCTAATGCCAACGCTGCTGTTCTACCTGCTGGGGCTTTAGATGTGCCTGCTACTGGTATGGTAGCCCAGGTCTGACGCTGCGATGGAGATAAGTGTCCTGTCTTACAACTGTCGTGGCCTGCGTTTGGGTCAGAGCGCGCCGGATAAAGCTCACCATATTGTTGTGGATCAGTTGTTGGAGCACTGTGACATTCTGTGCCTGCAGGAAACTTTTTTGGCCAAGCAGGATTTTAAAGATCTTAATTTAATTAATGATAATTTTCATGGTGTAGGTGAATCTACTACTGATTTTTGCTTGGGTTTAAAGAAGGGTAGAGTTCCAGGAGGGGTGGCAATTCTGTTGTGTGTTGGGGGGTGTGGCTGGATATTTTGGTGTTCTTTTCTTTTCTTTGCTCTCCAGGTGGCATGAGAACTGATTTGTCTGTGGAGAAGGTGCTGGCTGAAGAATCCTTCACCCTCATCAACATCATGTGTAGCACCTGTGAATGGTGCTCACATGCAACCTTAAAGACTTTCAGCTGAGGCAGATAATTGGATGGCGTTCTGCATTTAAGTCATGTGTGATTCAAGCAGAACTGCCGGGAACTCGACCTTGTGATGTTCGTTTGTGAGACGCTGAGGACCGCGCCTGGGTTTGACACATCGAGCCCGTGAAGCAAGGAAGGGTGAGGGACACATGCTGTCAGCACACATCAAAGGTGATTAAGTGTTTGACTAATTGTTGATAGTAACTTGGTATTTTTTTACGCAGTATACTTGAATTGTGATGAGGATTGTGCAGCTCGCTTCTCACTGCTGTGGCATGCGGACAAGTGGTCCTCCACCTGTTGTGAGAAGCTGCTTATTTGCATAAAGCTTAAAATACAGACCTGTATGTGTTGCTGATAGTGTGTGTCTTTTGAAGGATATTAGTTGTAACTTCTATGCTTCGCAGAGAGTCGGTTTGTCGTGTCCACCTGGGGGGTGTTTGGCGGTGGTAGTGGGTCCAGGAGCACCGGGCTTCGATCCTTTTGGGCGCTGGAGAGCGTGCCAGCCTTCACTCCACCAGAAGGACGCTATTTCTGTTTTTACACTTTTTATGCACCAGTGGGTGAAATAAATATATTGTTTTTGGAACCGCTTTTCTGGTTATTTGTAGCGCTGGGTTCCGTCTGATGCAGGTCCACTCCTCAACCCGCGTCGACACATAACAGTAGTTCCCGGCCATTCCATAATGGACCCAGCGGCAGAGGCGGTTCCTTTTGCCGAAAAAGTTCAAGAACACTTGGAGAAAATATGGGAGCAATTACAGCATCTCGCAAACCAAATTAAACAAACAGACGCCCGTGTTACGAAACTTGCAGCGCAAGCCATTCCGCTTCCTGCTGCTCCAGCTGCGGCACCATCGATACCGGTGCAGATAATTACGTCACCCAGAGATTCGGCGTCCGAACCGATTGTTTGTCGTCCGGAGCCTTGTGTGGGAGATGTCGAAGCCTGTGCTTCATTTTTGATGCAATGTTCTCTGGTTTCTGCTCAGTCAGGTTGGAACGCCGCAGCTTTACGAGGAATGTTTGTAGATGGGTTAAATGAGTCATTAAAAGATGAGCCGGCAGTCCGTGACGAGCCAAACGATTTAGATGAGCTAATATCGTTGGTGATTCGTCTAGATGATCGGATGAAGGAGCGTGGACGCGAGAGAGGGCAGCCTTCAGAGCGGGTTTTTTCGTCTCGGGGCTTTCCCCGACACAGATCTGGGCCGCCTCTTCTTCGCCCCACTGAGGCTCCTCCGACGGGACCTCTGGCTCCTCCTGTTGACGAGCCCAAGCAGCTCGGACGAACAGAGATTACTGTATTGCCCCAACATATAAGCGTCAAGAAAAATAATGGTGACGTATCTCCAGGTGTTCTGGGACAGGCAAAACACACATAAAAAAAACAAACAAAAAAAAAACCAATACGGGTTAATGTTTTGTTTTCTTTAAATAGGGGTTATAATTTGTTTGGGGAGTCAGAGGCGTGTTTGGTGGAGTGAATGTTAGGCGGTTAGAAGCCCGTCTGGGCTCACTTAATTGTTAATTTTTATGTGTTTTTAGGTATTTTCTGTTTGGGTTGTTGGGTCGTTTTATTTTGTTGTGTTTTATTTCCCTACATCCCTAACCCCAACCTCACTTGCCCCAAGACCGTTTGTCTTGTGGGTTGTGGGGTGGTGCAGGTTGGTCACGCTGAGCGTTCTCAGAAGACCTCTGCACCTAGGGGGGGGGGGGTGTTAGGGGCGTTGTTCTTGGTTTGGTTAGGGCCCGGTTCCACTCCAGCCTTGGTGAGCCTTTGTACCGTTCGTTATTGGTGTTGCCGGGGTGTGGTGCAGCGGAGACATACCTCAGTCGGAGGGGTGGGCCGATCTGTTGCCATTCGCCATTTCGGTAGTTCCACCCCTCCCGAGAGGCTGGGGTATGGTCGAGTTGGGGCACCGGACGTATTTCCAGTTCTCTGCTGCGCCTTGGGGTTGGGGCTGGGTTAGTTTTTCCTGTTCCCTTCCCCGGCTTAATGTTTTGAGCCGTTCGCCAAAATTGAGCCGCCGAGGGGCTCTGGAAGGGACCTGGGGTCTTTCGGGGTGCCGGGGAGGGTAACAGGGTTTACGGTCGTTTTATATCCCCCCGGGGTTGTTTTTGGTAGTCCTCCGGGGGTTGAATTTTGATTTTGTTCTGTTTCCTTCCGGGTTCCACCTCCAGGGTTGATGGGACGGTCCTCTGGGGGGGAATTGGCTTGGGGCCAACTAGCCAAGTGTGACCGGGTCTGGGGTTCCGGGGTTGTGGGGAGGGTACCTCCTGGGGTTGATGGTACGGTCCCCTGGGGGGCGCCGTTTGCTCCATGTATACCTGGGGACCTTTGTGGGATTCTGGTTCTGGCTGTTCCTCGTGGAACTGGCGGTAAAGGCCTTCTGGGGGGGTGTTGGGCACTGCAGGTCGTTCTGGGGGGTTGTTTGTTATTTTTCTTTTATGCATTTATGTTTGTATTGTGTTTGTGGGGCTGTGTTGGGTTTTTGTGTTTGGGAGTTTTTCTTTTCTTCCCAGGGTTTGATGGGATGGTCCCCTGGGGAGGTTTTGGGTGGGTTTTGTGTTTTTTCCTGTGTGTTGGATTGTACTGGGGAATGTTTTTGGGCTTTTGTTGATGCCAGCCAGCCTTCCAGCTGCGGTGCCCTGTCCTGCTGTCTGTGGTGGACCTTGGGAGCGTAGTGCTGTCTGCTTCCTGACGAGGACGCCGGAGGGAGGTGCTGTTCTCGGGCCTGGTCTGTTCGGTCGCCGGGAGGCTTCCCGTTAAAGGGGGGGTACTGTTGTGTGTTGGGGGGTGTAGCTGGATATTTTGGTGTTCTTTTCTTTTCTTTGCTCTCCAGGTGGCATGAGAACTGATTTGTCTGTGGAGAAGGTGCTGGCTGAAGAATCCTTCACCCTCATCAACATCATGTGTAGCACCTGTGAATGGTGCTCACATGCAACCTTAAAGACTTTCAGCTGAGGCAGATAATTGGATGGCGTTCTGCATTTAAGTCAGTGTGTGATTCAAGCAGAACTGCCGGAACTCGACCTTGTGATGTTCGTTGTGTGAGACGCTGAGGACCCCGCGCCTGGTTTGACACATCGAGCCCCGTGAAGCAAGGAAGGGTAGGGACACATGCTGTCAGCACACATCAAAGGTGATTAAGTGTTTGACATAATTGTTGATAGTAACTTGGTATTTTTTACGCAGTATACTTGAATTGTGATGAGGATTGTGCAGCTCGCTTCTCACTGCTGTGGCATGCGGACAAGTGGTCCTCCACCTGTTGTGAGAAGCTGCTTATTTGCATAAAGCTTAAAATACAGACCTGTATGTGTTGCTGATAGTGTGTGTCTTTTGAAGGATATTAGTTGTAACTGCTAACTTACCTCACCTCTTCTATGCTTTGCAGAGAGTCAGTTTGTCGTGTCCACCTGGGGGGTGTTTGGCGGTGGTAGTGGGTCCAGGAGCGCCGGGCTTCAATCCTTTTGGGCGCTGGAGAGCGTGCCAGCCTTCACTCCACCAGAAGGACGCTATTTCTGTTTTTACACTTTTTATGCACCAGTGGGTGAAATAAATATATTGTTTTTGGAACCCGCTTTTCTGGTTATTTGTAGCGCTGGGTTCCGTCTGACGCAGAGTCCGCTCCTCAACCCGCCTCGACACATAAACAAATTCTGTGGAATAAGAAGCTGGATCCGGTAGTAAATGTTATTCGGCTTGGTGTGGACTGGTGTATTGCTGTGCACTTGAAGCTGTCTGATAAGGATTTGGTCATTTTAAATGTTCATGCCCCTTTTGAAAGTCAGATAAATGAAGAGGACTATATGAATAAGTTAGCATTTATTAGCTCTTTTTTGTTAAATGACCATTTTACAAGTGTTTTTATTGTTGGAGATATGAATGCTAATATTTCAGATGGGAGTTCAGTGTTTGCTAACCATCTGAAACATCTATGTAGAGATAATAATTTTATTCTGTCCAGCAGGGAGTTGTTGGCTCCTGATAGTTATACATATATTAGTGAGGCCTGGCACACCACATCCTGGTTGGATCACTGTCTCTCAACAGCTGATGCGCATTCATCTTTAGTGCATATGGAAATTTTATATAACATATCAAATTCAGACCATATTCCTATTAAAATGGTTATTAGATTTGATAAAATACCTGACACCTTTGAATGTGTAAACAAAAACAAATCTAACCCAGATCGAGTGGACTGGTCCTTTATAGTGGAGGAGGATATTGACTCCTATTTTAATTCTAGTGATCTACTGCTGAGTAATATACAACTGCCCAGAGAGGCAATACTCTGCACAATCAGTAGCTGTTCTAACACAGATCATAAAGCTGATATCTCTGCAATGTATAATGATATTGTTACAGCTTTACTTAATGCTGGTGAGCCTCTTCTGAAGCTTAAAAATAGGAGACGTAGACCTGGCTGGAACACACATGTGGCTGAACTCCATGCAGAAGCATGTACAGCTGCTAAATTATGGGCAATGTCTGGTAAACCCATCTTACAAATACAAAATATAAATACGCTATACGGTACATTAATAAAAATGAACAATGTCTGAGGGCTGATGCCATAGCCAATAATTTTTTAGGTAAAAACAACAAAGCCTTTTGGAAAGAGGTACACGTTATTAATAACTGCAAACTATCTTTGCCATGTACAGTAGATGGCGTCTCTGGTGTAAATGAAATTACTACACTTTGGCAACGACACTATGAAAGATTATTTAATTGTGTCCCGTCTGAGTCTTACCAAGTAAACTCTGTTGAAGGTGTGAAAATAATAAAGACACATGATGTGGTTCAAGCTGTTAGAAATTTTATCAGTTAATAAGTCTTCCGGCTTGGATTCCATCTCTGCTGAGCATCTTAAATTTGCTAGTTTAAGGTTGGCTCCTCTTCTTGCCCTATGCTTCACTGCCTTCATGGTCCATGGCTATCTTCCTGACTCCATGATGACAGTGTTGCTGGTTCCTGTTATTAAGGATAAAGCAGGGAAATTATGCAGCTCTGACAATTACAGACCTATTGCTCTTGCTAATGTACTGTCTAAAGTACTTGAGCAAATTCTAATTATCTCCTCAGAATATCAATTTGGATTTAAAGCCATGCATAGTACTGATTTGTGTATATATGTTTTAAAAGAATTATTGAGCAATTATAAAGGGAAAAACTCATCAATATTATTGTGCTTCATGGATGCTTCTAAGGCATTTGATCGTGTGAACCATGGAAAACTGTTTAGAAAATTGAGTGATGCTGGCGTTCCCAAATCCATAGTGAGGCTACTAATGTATTGATATGCACATCAAAAAATGCAGCTGAAATGGGGTAATTGTATATCCTCCCCTTTTCAGGTCAGCAATGGAGTCAGACAAGGGAGCATTTTGTCTCCAATTTTATTTAATTTTTATATGAATGGTTTGTCTGAACAGCTGAATGGGTGTAGAACTGGTTGTGTGGTTGGGGATACAGCGGTGAACCATTTGATGTATGCTGATGACTGTGTTTTGTTTAGTCCCAGTTCTGCTGGGCTACAGCAATTGTTGAATGTGTGTGCCATGTATGGAGAAAAACATGACGTAAAATATAATGATATGAAAAGTATGATCATGATTTCTAGAACAAATGATGACAAGCATTTGGTTTTTCCTGATTTTACTCTGGCAGGTCATGTACTCAGGTGAGGTATGTAATCAGGTGAGATATCTTGGTCATGTGATCACTGATACGCTGAGTGATGATGAGGATATTTTTCATCAGTGTCGTACGCTGTATGTCAGAGCAAACACATTAGTTCGAAAATTTGGCTACTGCTCCGACGAAGTGAAGCTGGCTTTGTTTAAAGCATTTTGTACACCTTGTATACTGCACATTTGTGGATAAACTATAAGAAAGCGAGCCTTCGGAGACTACAAGTGGCTTATAATGACTCTTTGCGAATTTTACTAAAAAAGGCCTCGATGGGCCAGTGCCACGGAAATGTTTGTGACAGCACGTGTGAACACTCTTCAAGCCATCTTAAGAACAATGATGCTTTGGTTCATCTTTTGTTTAAATAATTCTGATAATAAGATTGTTCTTAAACTGATTAACATTTCTTACAGTGCCACACGGTATACGTCACAGATTTGGAAACACTGGTATAAGTGTCTTTTATTCAAGGGTGTTTAATGTCCCTATTTTATTTTTTTTTATATTTTTTGTTGTTGTTGTTGTATGTATGGTGTTTTGTTTCTTTTATCTGGACCTTGAGTCTGTAATAATAAAGTATCTATAATAACAATTTAAGCATTCATTGTTGTGTGTTGGGGGATTTGGCTGGACATTTTTGTGTTGTTTTCTTTTCTTTGCTCTCCAGGTGGTATGCAAACTGGGTTTTTGTCTGTGGAGAAGGTGCTGGCAGAAGAATCCTTCACCCTCATCAACATTATTGGCTGCACTTGTGGAGGATGTTCACGTGCAAACTTAAAGACTTTCAGCTGAAGCAGATAATGAGATGGAGTTCTGCATTTAAGCCATGAGTGATTCAAGCAGAATTGCCGGGAACTCGACCTTGTGACGTTCGTTTGTGAGACGCTGAGGACCGCGCCTGGGTTTGACACATCGTGCCTGTGAAGGAGGACGGGTGAGGGACACATGCTGTCAGCACACATCAGAGGTGATTGTCTGAATAAGTGTTAATAGTAATTTGGTATTTTGTTACGCAGTATATTTGAACATTGATGAGAATTGTGCAGTTTGCTTCTCACTGCCGTGGCGTACGGACTGATGATCCTCCACCTGTTGTGAGAAGCTGCTCATTTACATAAAGCTTAAATTCAGACCTGAATGTGTTGCTGATAGTGTGTGCCTTTGAAGGATATTTGTTGTAGCTGTTGACTTACCTCACCTTTTCCATCCTTCACAGAGTCAGTTTGTCGTATCCACCTGGGGGGTGTTTGGCGGTGAGTCTGGGTCCAGAAGCGCCGAGCTTTGATCCATTTGGGCGCTGGAGAGCGCGCAGTCCTTCACCTCGCCAGACAAACCACACATTTATGTTGTACACAATTATTGCACAAAAGGGAAATAAATGTTTTGTTTTTGGAACCGCTTTCTGTTTTTTTAGCGCTGGGTTCAGTCAGACGCTGGTCTGCTCCTCAACTCGCGTCTGCACATAACATTCATACAATCCAAAAGTCTCAAAAATGTCCCCAGAATGGTGAAATATAATCTCTCCAGCATGTCCTGGGTCTTCCCTGGGGCCTCCACCTTGTTGGATGTGCCTGGAAGACCTCCCTTGGGAGGATTTTGGATTTTCAATGTGAAAAATCAGTGGCTCTACTCCAAGTTAATGATCCAATAACGTGTCCATGCCACCGCAGTATGTGCACCAATCTCACGCTCCAACTGACAACCACTTGTGAACAACACTTCAAAATCCCTGAACTCTTGCACTTGGGGTAAGAACTCTCCCTTGATCCAGAGAGGACAATCCACCATTTTCCAAAAGTGAACCATGCTCCTGATATGGAGGTACTGATTTTGATCCCAGTCGCTTCACACTCGATCTCAAACCTGCTCAGTGCACATTGGAAGTCACTGCCTGATGAAGCCAACAGAACCATATCATTTGCAAAAAAGCACTCCTGTCCATGAACAACATGAACAGGATTGGTGACAAGGAGTATCCCTGGCAGAGTCCAACACACATTGGAAACAGGTCTGATGTAATGGTGAGAAAGCAGACACAGCTCCAACTTTTGCCATATAGGGACCGGATTGCACATTGCAGTGAATCCAGTACCCCATACTCCCACTGCACCCTCCACAGTATACCCTGAGGTACCCAATCATACACCTTTTCTAAGTCCACAAAACACATGCAGACTGGTTGGTCATGCTCCCAACACCCTTCAAATATCCTTGAGAGGCTTATCCTTGCACATAATTTTCTAATATACCATAGTAGAGAAGCTTGAATCTTCAACTGGACTGGGTTGCTTGACTCGAGGACGTTTCGCTTCAAATCGCAGGAGCTTCCTCAGCTAAAATTCTTGCTCTGGTAGTCTGACTTCTGTCTTGAAGACTTGACATAAGGAATGCGGCATTTTAGCTGAGGAAGCTTCTGCGATTTGAAGTGAAACGTCCTTGCGTCAAGCAACCCAGTCCAGTTGAAGATTCAAATTTCTCTACTATGGAAACCACCTGGACAATATAATGTTATCAGCCTGAATTGTATGGCACCAATTCTAATAATTTCAGAATAAAAACTAGAAGCACTCAGAGAGTGCAAACCTCTGCCAAGGCCATAGGGTCACTGACCCTAAAGAGATTCCCTCCTTGGCACAGTGATCTATTCAACAGTTCAGTGTTACAACCAAAACTATGATACATACAGTTTTCTTTCCTGTATATTTGACATCCCTGACCATGAAAACATACCACTAGAACTTGGAATCACTTTTATGTCTTTACTAGTTAAAAAGTTACTGTATAAAATGATTTTTCGGTAATGGTGGTTTTCTTCTGGATCTAGCTCCATAACATTTGAGCTACATGAAATCTGATGACACCTTACTGAATCAGTACAGATTCAGCTACAATTTGGTGTTAGTTGTGCATCTCTAGCTTCATTTGTCACCTCACACTGACACATTTTCTATTTTCCCTATATTTTTGCATATTCTGGAGTTACGCGTAGCCAGGGGTGGGCCTGGACCCGCCCACTTGTCAACCAGGCCCACCCCATCTAATGAGAAGGCTGAGTCGACACTCGACAGTCACCTGTTCTTGCCTCATTGTATTCCTATGATATGGTATTGCATTAACACTGAGCGACAATTAATACATTTTGTCAAAAAAATCTGGTTCATCTTCTGTGATTTTTATTAATTCATTTTCAGAGTACAGTGGTCCCTCGCTATAATTCACCTTTCGCAGCCTTGCAGTTTCACAGATTTTTTTTAAAGCAATTTTGCATGCTTTTTTTTTAACGGCGCGGTGTGTTCTGCATCCTTATCAGGCGAGCTGGTTGCGGCACTGGTCGGCATCACCGTGGTTGCTCTCACTGCCTCCGATGCGCTTTCTGCGTGCTCGGTAAACGCAGCAGCGTGCCACTCACACCGCCCTCCTGTCTGCTGTGCAGAATTGCACCAAATCTGGCAACAGGTCCAGAGACTACACTCGCTGTTTTGATGCGAATGTTGACCGCAGCTGCAGAGCTCCGTGGCCACCGAGGGGGGACTTGGATTCTTTGCGGGTCCCACATCCGTACCTCCGGAGGCAGTGAGTGAAGGGAGAGTACACGCATTGTGTTCTGCGTGTGTCTGTTTATAATCTTCTCGCACAGAAGAAAAAAGAGAGTGTTTACACAAGAGAAATAAGTGAGAAAATGTGAAAAGTGTATAAGTGTGTAGTGAGGGGTTTTACAGCATTAAAACAACTATAATAATTGCAAAAAATAGCGCTGACTGCTTCACGGATTTTGCTGTTTTCTACTGTTAATCGGATAAAAACGTCCACCAGAACATCCATGTTGACTCACAGACTGAATGCACTCTCCGTGCTTTCCCTTGAAAGAGAACTGACTGAATCGTTGGACTATGATGATGTGATATGAGAGTTCAACAAAAAAAAACCATCGTCTCCTGCTGTAGCATGCATTAAAAGTAAGAGGTCTGTTAGAAAAGTATCGGACCTATTTATTTTTTTCAAAAACTATATGGATTTGAATCACGTGCAATTACATCAGACAAGCTTGAATCCTCGTGGGCATGTGAGAGTTTTTTCACGCCTGTCGGTTACGTCATTTGCCTGTGGGCTGGCTTTGAGTGAGGAGTGGTCCACCCCTCCCATCGGAATCTCTTTGTCTGAGAACTTCCTGAGAGACTGACGCTTTGCTTGATCAAAATCTTTTCAAAAACTGTGAGGCACAACGACGTGGACACCATTCGAGAAATTCAGCTGGTTTTCTGTGAAAATTTTAACGGCTGATGAGAGATTATGGACTGTTGCTGTCGATTTAAGGACTGCCCACGGAGCGGGACGTCGCGACATGCCCTGAGCAGCCGCTGTCTGCCTGTTTCGAGCTGAAAGCTTCCAAATTTAAATCCTCTGTTGACCCATGACGTCGTGACAGAACAGAGAACTTTCAGAAGGTCGGGATCAGCAGTTTATCCCGACATTCCACTGTTAAAGGAGATTTTGTAATGAAAGAAAGTGCGGACGGGTCTGCGCGTAGAGACGCAGCCGGCGCCGCGCGCCGCCACAGGAAAAACACCTCCGTTGGAAGCCATAAGGACAAGTTGGAACATGTCCAGCTGTTAAACAATTTCTCAGATACTCACTCAACTGAAAGCCATCAAAAGCCGCCTGTTTTTTACAAATGATTATCAACACTCAACTGAAAGCCATCAAAAGCCGCGTGGTTTTTACAAATGATTATCAACACGGAGGTGTTTTTCCTGTGCCGCCGCACCGCGCCGGCTGCGTCCCGACGCGCGGACCCATCCGCACGTCTTTCATTAATAAAATCTCCTTTAACAGTGGAATGTCCGGATAAACTGCTGATCCTGACCTCTTCTGAAAGTTCTCCGTTCTCTCACAATGTCCTGGGTCTACAGAGGCTTAAATTTGGAAGCTTTCAGCTTGAAACAGGCAGACAGCAGCGGCTCAGGGCGCGTCGCGACGTCCCGCTCCATGGGGAGTCCTTAAAGCGACAGCAACAGTCCATAATCTCTCATCAGCCGTTAAAATTTTCACAGAAAACCAGCTGAATTTCTCGAATGGAGTCCACTTCGATGTGCCTCACAGTTTTTGAAAAAATTTTGATCAAGCAAAGCGCCAGTCTCTCAGGAAGTTGTCAGACAAAGAGATTCCGACGGGAGGGGTAGACCACTCCTCACTCAAAGCCTGCCCACAGGCGAATGACATAACTGACAGGTGTGAAAAAACTCACGCATGCGAACGAGGGTTCAAGGTTGTCTGATGTAATCGCACGTGATTCAAATCCATATAGTTTTTGAAAAAAATTAAAAGGTACGTTAGTTTTATCACAGACCTCGTATTCATCAAATGTAAGTGTGAGACCATTAATTACTTTTTCTTCTAAATAGGCCTAATTGTTAATATTATATTGCAACTGCCACGAATCATGTTGGTGTCCATTCTGATGTTTTTTAATTTGGCTGCCAAGCCATGGGTTCCATTGTTTATCAATTTCATAATTTGGCCACCGAGCCAACCTGTTTTCATGTTGCGGATATATTTTGAATTTTTATTTTAAAGGACTTTACATGACTAAGCGTTGCGTTGCTGCTTGCATTGTCCATGGGGTGCTTGTGTCTGACACTTTGCGTCTGTGTAACTGTGCACACAGCGTCTGTGCAGTTGGCTGAAATGTGTTCATCATTAAACTTGGAATTCATTTTTGAAACAATGCCTTATTTAAATACCTATTGACGTTTTGGGTTTAGGCCCAGCCAAGTAGGCTACCAGACTTGCACTGAATGTGTGTGTCTGTGTGTGTGTGTGTGGCGCTGCACTGCAGCTTGCATTATCCATGAAGAGTACTTGTGTCTGACGTGTCACGTCTGTGTGCTCACTTTGCCAGTGCTGTAGGCTAAGTGATAACATTGCTTGCGATTTCCACACGAGGCATACTTTTTCAAACGGTGTATTATAATACCTAAACCTTACCTACAACCCCAAAGGTTGGGCCTGTCTGATTTTTTCTGAGCCCACCCGTTTTATGATTTCTGCCTACGCCCCTGAATCTGGACCACCAGATCCGGAATCCGGATCCGATCATCACCAAACTTTGTTGTTTGATAGAACATTTGACTATGTTATACCCTAATTTTTTCAAGCCTTTCTGCCTTGTTTTTGTGGAGTTAGAAACTAGAATGTCAAAATTCCCCCTATCCCGCAATGGTGAAGAATCCCTTAAAAAAATTCATGGATTTGGATCGTGATCCGGATCACCACTAAAATTGAATCAGTTGTTCCTCTTATCATTTCCAACAACTCCACATAATTTCATCAAAATCCGTTCAAAACCTTTTGAGTTATCCTGCTGACAAACAGACAGACAAACAAACTCGACCGAAAAAATAACCTCCTTGGCGGAGGTAAAAACCATTCCTGCAACATATTTACCTCCGCCAAGGAGGTCATGTTTTTGGTCGAGTTTGTTTGTTTGTTTGTCTGTCTGTCAGCAGGATAACTCAAAAAGCTTGGAATGGATTTTGATGAAATTTTGTGAAGTGGTTGGAAATGACAAAAGGAACAACTGATTCAATTTTAGTGGTGATCCAGATCATGATCTGGATCCAGGAATTTTTTAAATTACTCTTCAGCATTGCGGGATAGGGGGAATTTTGACATCCTACTTTCTAACTCCACAAAAACTAGGCAGAAAGGCTTGAAAACAATTAGGGTGTAAAATAGTCAAATGTTCTATCAAACAACAAAGTTTGGTGATGATCGGATCCAGATTCCGGATCTGGTGATCCAGAATATGCAAAAATATAGGGAAAATAGAAAATGTGTCAGTGTGAGGTGACAAATGAAGCTAGAGATGCACAACTAACACCAAACTGTAGCTGAATCTGTACAGATTCAGTAAGGTGTCATCAGATTTGATGTAGCTTCAAATGTTATGGAGCTAGATCCAGAAGAAAACCGCCATTACAGAAAAATCGTTTTTATACAATAACTTTTGAACTAATAAAGACATAGTGATTCCAAGTTCTAGTGGTATGTTTTCATGGTCAAGGATGTCAAATATGTTATGTGTCGGACGCAGCTCGGAGAACCGACCAGCGTTTGAAGGACCCAGTATGAAATAAGCAGAGCACGGTACAAAGGCTAACTGAATTTAATACATAACAGTGATGTGATACAAAACAACAAAAGAGTGTGTGGTCTGGCGTGGTGGTGATACGGTGCGCTCCCAGCAGTGCTAACGGTCCGGAGCCAGAAGCCGTTCGGACCCAAGGACCCCGCCGACACCCCCCAGGTGGCCGCAACAAACCGAGTCTGTGAAAGAAGGAACCATTATGTGAGTCCACACTCTACACACAGAGAGACCACTCAAAGGTGTACATAAACAGCAAACACTTCCTGGCTTAATTACTAATCAGCTTCCCAACCTGCAGGCATGGAACATCCAGTTCACAAAACTCCACTGCAGTGGAAGCCGATACATGACTAACGTACAGCTCAATATAATAAGGTGTGAGGGACACCACATTTACTGACTGTATAAACGTTAGTCACAAAATCTAACGTACCTCAGGAAGTGTGCTGACGAGCGTGAGACCTCACCCCCTCCTCTTTCACAGACCGTGCATCAAACCCTGGACGTTCTCTGCATCCACTGATGATGAGATGGCTCCCGAGACGACGATCTCACCCGTCTGGTCACAAGGTCGAGTCTCTGGCAAATACACACTGTATACTCCAGTCTTAAATGCCACCATGTTCCAATCCATATAGATGCACCACAGCTGTGAGTCCTGACGAGCCGCAGGTGATCAGGGTGAGGTCTTGATAACCTCAGCAACACAGCCACTCAGTCCCAAATGCAAGCCACCTGGAAGGAAAAACAAAAGACAGAAACAAAAAGGCAGCCAGGCCCCCCAGCCATACAACAAAATATAAAGGAAAGAAAAGTGTATGTATCATAGTTTTGGTTGTAACACTGAATTGTTGAATAGATCACTGTGCCAATGAGGGAATCTCTTTAGGATCAGTGACCCTATGGCCTTGTTAGTAAACAATGTCAAATACAACACACTGCAAAGAGGAAATCCCTCATGACAAACTATACAGGGCTGGGGAGCACAATGAATTTATTAGATGAAGGACTATCATTTGGCATTATTATATTTTAGTGGCAATGAATATCACTATCCAGATTACTTCACTTAGCAAAAGCAAAGTGATGAGTCAGCAGTATACTCAGCAGTGGTTAAGTTCTGGTTCAGTGCACATCACTGAACAAAGTACACAAGGTGCAAAACCCACTCCCAGGAGTTGATGAATCACGCCTAGGATCCAGAAAACCCAGAAGCTGACATCAGCACCTTACTGTCACATATATTCTGCTTCGGTGCACTTCACTGAATATATAGAAGGTGCACTTCATTATGTAGCACATGCAACACTTAAAAAAGAGTTCTATTTCAGAATTTACTGTTATTTATTTAGAGAAGTGTTTCATAAATGTTAAAAAAAATTCATATATTTGCAGTTTAGTTGAATAATAAATTGAATTTTGTCTCTTATTTGTTTTTGTCTATAAGCACATGCAATATCAATATCAGTGCTCAGATGACAGTAGCTTCTGGGAAAGGTGCAAGTTGCAATAAACTGTGATGCCAAGCGCTAAGGATACATGCTATCCAGTCACAACTTTTTTTTACTACTGAGCAAACATCATTGTTAGACTTTTTTAGGTTCAATGATTCCATGGCGTGTAGATGTTATGGTGTCAGTGACCCCATGGCCTTGGCGGAGGTTTGCACTCTCTGAGTGCTTCTAGTTAACCCATGCATTTCGACTTCCAGCAAAACTGGAGATATTGTTTGCTCTTGTGACTGTTAGAAGCTAACAATGAGGATCCCACCCTGGGGAAGTGTGTCTCTCAAGCCATTACTGTCACTGGATGAGTGGCAAAACATTCCCCACATAAACATGACGTCTAGCTGCCTTGACGCAACTTCAGGAGAGCATTTTCAGAGGGTGAGATGCACTCTTAAAAAAAAACAAAAAAAAAACACACACAAACAGGAGGTTTGACAAATCGCAGAAAAAAATGCAGCAGGCAAAGTTACAAGTGACAAGGTGATGAAAGACACACAGCGGTTGATTAAATCCATCTTCAGAAATACAACAGCATAGACATAACATCCTTTGTTGTGTTGTGAAAAAAGTATTGATTTCCACTGCTGGGTTCACACATCTTACAAAGACTACAGCAGGGATTGAATTACACTGCAGGGAAGACAGACAATAGAAATCATTTGCAGATATTGACTGGCAGTGTGGCACTTCCATTAAAAAAGGACTGCTTATTCTCAAAATAATCATGGACTAGATTACAAATTATACATCAGCTGCTGGTTGTCATCACAGTGTGTTATTTATTCACAAAAAGAAGCCTGTCTCTTGATTAAATGTCTTTATTAGTGTTTGTTTTTTTTGGTGATTGAGGTGAGCTTTTAAAATGGTCATGGCATCAACCCACAGAGAAATACTTTCTGCTTGTGTTTGTTGTATTTTTTGGAAGAACTGCTCCAAAATCTCGTCAAGTAATTTTTACAAGCCTTGGTAAAAAGGTTTGAGCTCATCAGGAATGTAAGCTGTTACATTTTCAGCACATTTGGAAAAAGATAGAGCAATCAAGTGGGGAAATGTTGCCAAACCTCAAGAGAAATATAAGAAAGTCCAAAACTGCAACTTGGCCCAAGGGAAGCAACCCTCTATCTATCCAATTGAACACGTCTACTTTTCCATTATTAACACTGGGAGGTCCAAGCTTTTCTCTTCTACCTGTAAAGTCCACGGAGAGTCAAATGACCCCAAGATCCCCCGTGGAGAGCTACTTTTGTTATGTAAACAAGGAAGTCTCAGAACACCTCAGGGGAGGGGCTGACTTGGCTAGCCACATTCTTGTGTTTGCATGAGATGCGCAGTCGGAATGACAGACTCATTCAAGGTGGAGGTGGGATTACACCAAGGATCAGCTCTGAGTCCTTTCTTGTTTGCAGTGGTGATTGACAGGTTGACGGATGAGATCAGACAGGAGTCCCCATGGACTATGATGTTTGCAGATGACATTGTGATCTGTAGTGAGAGTAGAGAGCAAGTTGAGTCTACTCTGGAGAAGTGGAGATATGCTTTAGAGAGAAGGGGAATGAAAGTCAGTAGAAGCAAGACTGAGTACGTGTGTGAATGAGAGGGAGCCCAGTGGAATAGTGCAGTTACAAGGAGTAGAAGTTGTGAAAGTAGATGAGTTTAAATATTTGGGGTCAACTGTTCAAAGTAATGGAGAGTGTGGTACAGAGGTGAAGAAGAGAGTGCAGGCAGGGTGGAGTGGGTGGAGAAAGGTGGCAGGAGTGATTTGTGACCGAAGAATATCAGCAAGAGTGAAGGGGAAAGTTTACAAAACAGTAGTGAGACCAGCTATGTTGTATGGTTTAGAGACAGTGGCACTAACAAAAAGACAGGAGGCAGAGCTGGAGGTGGCAGAGCTGAAGATGTTGAGATTCTCTTTGGGAGTGACAAGAATGGACAAGGTTAGGAATGAACATATCAGAGGGACAGCTCAGGTGGGACGGTTTGGAGACAAAGTCAGAGAGGCGAGATTGAGATGGTTTGGACATGTGCAGAGGAGGGACCCAGGGTATATAGGGAGAAGGATGCTGAGGATGGATCCACCAGGCAGGAGGAGAAGAGGGAGACCAAAGAGGAGGCTCATGGATGTGCTGAGAGAGGACATGCAGGTGGTTGGTGTGACAGAGGAAGATACAGACGACAGGGTGAGATGGAAACGATTGATCTGCTGTGGCAACCCCTAACGGGAACAGCCGAAAGACAAAGAAGAAGAAGAAGTGCCTGCTTAGCTGAAAGGGCTGCTGATTTGTGCTTAGGTGGATAAATAACTTTACCCTGGGGGAGAGATGAAATTTTGTTTTCTGAATTGTATTGAAATGCGACAGGTATACTTGTGGCAAATGCAGAAAAGACCTTCCATGGCAGTGTGGGGACTGTTAGTCATTGTGAGTGACTGTACGTTGTACCTATTGTATATATTTTGGTTTTCTGGTGTGTTTTTTGGTACATTTTGGTACATTTCAATAAAATCCAGAAAACAAAGTTTTCTTTTGGTGTGTTTTTTTGGTACATTTCAATACAATTCAGAAAACAAAGTTTTCTTTTGGTGTTTTTTTTTTTTTGGTACATTTTGGTACATTTCAATAAAATCCAGAAAACAAAGTTTTCTTTTGGTGTGTTTTTTGGTACATTTCAATATAATTCAGAAAACAAAATTTCATCTCTCCCCCTGGGGAAAGTTATTTATCCACCTAAGCACAAATCAGCAGCCCTTTCAGACATTAAATATGCAAACACAAGAATGTGGCTAGCCAAGTCAGCCCCTCCCCTGAGGTGTTCTGAGACTTCCTTGTTTACATAACAGAAGTAGCTCTCCATAGGTGATCTTGGGGTCATTTGACTCTCCTGTGGGCCTTAGAGGTAGATTGGTCATTTGACCAGTCCTTGGCCTTGTGAGTGCTAATGTTTATTTTCTTACACACAAACAAAATAAATATCACAAAATGCAAATAATGTATATTTCCTTCTCCCGTGTTGTTCGGTATTGCCATATAAAGATTTGGATGATAATTTGGCACAAGTTCTATGTTAGATGCCGTTCATGTACAAGGAGAAAAGACACTGCTTACCTGGAACTGGGGACCTTGTTGTTATTGTGACACAAGCATAGTGCCTACTTGTACCATTGTACTGTATGTTATATCTTCCTGAGAACTGTGTGTGTGTGTGGGGGGGGGGGGGGGGGGGGTCAATTGAGCTTGTTTTGTCCACCACAGAGGACAATGAATAGGCTGGGTGTCAGGAGGATATGTAAAAATGACAACTCACCCTGGGTTTGCTTCGAGCTGGTCCTTTCTATGCTGAGTTTGCGTATTCTACCTGTTTACGTGAGTTCCCTCTCAGTAAATATGCAGATTAGGTGACTTGGTGACTCAAAATTGACCATAAGTGAGAGTGTGAATGTGCTTTCCTAGCTACAGGAACATCTAAATAAATTAGATAAATAAATTAGATAAATATCATTGGAAAATAATTAATTTCAGTAATTCAATTCAAAACGTGAAACTCATTTATTATGTAAATTTATTACACACACCATAACATATTTCAAGGATTTATTTCTATTAATTTTGAAGAATATGGCTTACAGCTGAGGAAAACTCAAAATTAAGTATCTCAGAAAATCTGAATATTACATAAGAGCAATAAAAATGTTTTCTTTAATACAGAAATGTTGATCTACTGAAAAGTATGTCCATACAGTATGTGTTCTCTAAAGGGCTCCTTTTGCATGAATTACTATGTCACTGTGGCGTGGCATGGAGGCAATCAGCCTGTGGCACTGCTGAGGTGTTATGGAAGCCCAGGTTGCTTTGATGGCGGCCTTCAGTGCATCTGTATTGTTGGGTTTGGTGTCTTTCATCTTCCTGTTGACGTTACCCCATAGATTGTCTAAGAGGTTTAGGTCAGATGAGTTTGCTGGCCAATCAAGCACAGTGATGCCATGGACATTAAACCAGATGTTGGTACACTTGGCAGTGTGGGCACGTGTCAGGTCCTGCTAGAAAATTAGATCAGCATCTCCATAAAGCTTGTCAGCACATGGAAGCATGAAGTGGTGTAAAATTCCCTGGTGTATGGCTGGACTGACGTTGGACTTGATAATACACAATGGACCAACACCAATAGATGGCATGGCTCCCCGACTCATTACTGAGTGTGGGATCTTCACACTGGAGCTGAAGCAATTTTTATTATGTGCCTCTCCACTCTTCCTCCAGACAGCAAATGAAATACAAAATTTACTTTAATCTGAAAGCAGGACTTTGGACCACTGAGCAACAGTTCAGTCAAATTTCTTGCTAGCCCACTGAGCAACAGTTCAGTCAATTTTCTCCTTAGCCCAGGTAAGACTTGACATAAGGAATGTGGCAGTTGTAGCCCATGCCCTGTATATGGTTGTGTGTGGTGGTGGCTCTTGAGTCCAGCCACAGGTCACTCCTTGTGAATCTGCCCAAAATTTTTGAATGGGTTTTTCTTCACGATCCCTGTAGTTTTCCCTGTTGCTTGGGCACCTTTTTCGACCACAATTTTTCCTTCCACTTAACTTTCCATTAATATGCCAGGAAATAGCACTCTGAACAGTCAGCTTTTTCAGCAAATACCTTGTGTGGATTACTCTTCATTTCATTAGTTACTTCATCCAAACCATCAACATGTTTATTAGACCCCATTCCTACCAGGCTGCTCAAGGAAGCCCTACCATTATTTAATGCTTCGATCTTAAATATGATCAATCTATCTTTGTTAGTTGGCTATGTACCACAGGCTTTTAAGGTGGCAGTAATTAAACCATTACTTAAAAAGCCATCACTTGACCCAGCTATCTTAGCTAATTATAGGCCAATCTCCAACCTTCCTTTTCTCTCAAAAATTCTTGAAAGGGTAGTTGTAAAACAGCTAACTGATCATCTGCAGAGGAATGGTCTATTTGAAGAGTTTCAGTCAGGTTTTAGAATTCATCATAGTACAGAAACAGCATTAGTGAAGGTTACAAATGATCTTCTTATGGCCTCGGACAGTGGACTCATCTCTGTGCTTGTTCTGTTAGACCTCAGTGCTGCTTTTGATACTGTTGACCATAAAATTTTATTACAGAGATTAGAGCATGCCATAGGTATTAAAGGCACTGCGCTGCGGTGGTTTGAATCATATTTGTCTAATAGATTACAATTTGTTCATGTAAATGGGGAATCTTCTTCACAGACTAAAGTTAATTATGGAGTTCCACAAGGTTCTGTGCTAGGACCAATTTTATTCACTTTATATATGCTTCCCTTAGGCAGTATTATTAGACGGTATTGCTTAAATTTTCATTGTTACGCAGATGATACCCAGCTTTATCTATCCATGAAGCCAGAGGACACACACCAATTAGCTAAACTGCAGGATTGTCTTACAGACATAAAGACATGGATGACCTCTAATTTCCTGCTTTTAAACTCAGATAAAACTGAAGTTATTGTACTTGGCCCCACAAATCTTAGAAACATGGTGTCTAACCAGATCCTTACTCTGGATGGCATTACCCTGACCTCTAGTAATACTGTGAGAAATCTTGGAGTCATTTTTGATCAGGATATGTCATTCAAAGCGCATATTAAACAAATATGTAGGACTGCTTTTTTGCATTTACGCAATATCTCTAAAATCAGAAAGGTCTTGTCTCAGAGTGATGCTGAAAAACTAATTCATGCATTTATTTCCTCTAGGCTGGACTATTGTAATTCATTATTATCAGGTTGTCCTAAAAGTTCCCTAAAAAGCCTTCAGTTAATTCAAAATGCTGCAGCTAGAGTGCTGACGGGGACTAGAAGGAGAGAGCATATCTCACCCATATTGGCCTCTCTTCATTGGCTTCCTGTTAATTCTAGAATAGAATTTAAAATTCTTCTTCTTACTTATAAGGTTTTGAATAATCAGGTCCCATCTTATCTTAGGGACCTCGTAGTACCATATCACCCCAATAGAGCGCTTCGCTCTCAGACTGCAGGCTTACTTGTAGTTCCTAGGGTTTGTAAGAGTAGAATGGGAGGCAGAGCCTTCAGCTTTCAGGCTCCTCTCCTGTGGAACCAGCTCCCAATTCAGATCAGGGAGACAGACACCCTCCCTACTTTTAAGATTAGGCTTAAAACTTTCCTTTTTGCTAAAGCTTATAGTTAGGGCTGGATCAGGTGACCCTGAACCATCCCTTAGTTATGCTGCTATAGACGTAGACTGCTGGGGGGTTCCCATAATGCACTGTTTCTTTCTCTTTTTGCTCTGTATGCACCACTCTGCATTTAATCATTAGTGATCGATCTCTGCTCCCCTCCACAGCATATCTTTTTCCTGGTTCTCTCCCTCAGCCCCAACCAGTCCCAGCAGAAGACTGCCCCTCCCTGAGCCTGGTTCTGCTGGAGGTTTCTTCCTGTTAAAAGGGAGTTTTTCCTTCCCACTGTAGCCAAGTGCTTGCTCACAGGGGGTTGTTTTGACCGTTGGGGTTTTACATCATTATTGTATGGCCTTGCCTTACAATATAAAGCGCCTTGGGGCAACTGTTTGTTGTGATTTGGCGCTATATAAAAAAAAAATTGATTGATTGATTGATGTGGAGGATGTGGTTGACTGGGTGATTGCTGTCAAGTCAGCAGTCTTGCCCATGCAAACTACTGAAACAGACTGAGAGACCACTTAAAGGCTCAGGCAACCTCTGCAGGTGTTTTGAGGTATTTTAAGTGTGACACCATGAGTCCATAGTATTGATTTTTTTCACAATATTCAAATTTTCTGAGATACTGAATTTTGTTTTGTTTTTTGCTGTAAGACACAATAATCAAAATTAACATAAATAAACACTTGAAATATATCACTGTCATGAATCTATAAAATATATGATTTTCAGTTTTTGAACTGAATTACTGAAATAAATTAACAGTGATTTTGTAATTTATTGAGCTATACCTGAATAAATGTGTGCTCAAAAGTTTACATACCCTGGCAGAATTGTAGTTTTTTGGCCATTTTTCAGAGAATATGAATGATAACACAAAAACTTTTTTTTCATTCATCGTTAGTGGTTAGGGGAAGCCATTTGTCAAACAATTGTGTTGACTCTTTTTAAATCATACTGAAAACAGAAACTACCCAAATGACCTGATCAAAAGTTTACATACCCCTGTTCTGAATACCATTTATTATATGGCTGCAACACTAACAGTGCTCTGATTGGCTGATTTCCAGTGCAATATTTTCCCATATCTGACCGGTTACCATAATTAGTCTAAAAAACGTATCCCATTCATTACAAACCACAAAGCTAAAAACACAATAAGAAAAACAATATCGGACATGAACATACTTCCTAAATATCTGAACAGCATCATAAAAAAACACACAGCTTGAAAGCCTACCAGCTAATGACTGGACGATCTGTTAGCAAGTTCTTCATGGGAGTTAAGCGAACAGGTCTGACAGTGCATCCAAAACCATTGGCAACTTTCATATTCAGTGTGATACTGTAAGTCTGTGTGTGTCAGGCTTAGGTCCTGTTTGCTGGTTTTGGTTTGCTTATATTGTTTTGTCTCTTGCTGGGGGTTTTTTCCTGTCTGGATCTATCTGTCGCTTTCTCTGTTGTCTGTCTGTGTTTTCTGGTTGTGGGTGTGTCCTTCTCCCTGGCCACTCCTTCTTTCTGGGGTGTTCCACACACACCTGCTCTCAATCTGTACCTCATCACCTGGGTGTACATAAGCTCCTCTGTTTGCCTCATTTCTTCGCCAGATTGTTGCGCCTTGTGCCTACTCTCCAGCTCTGTATTGTATTCTTGTCCTGCGTGCTTCACGTATGTTACGACTACCTGCCTGTATCCTCGACCACGCCTACTGCCTGATGTTTTTGTTTGTATCACTCTTGTTGGACTGCCTTTCCGTGTACCGAACCTCGTTTACTGTTTCAGTAAACTGCTGTATCTTACAGAGCTTGTTGTCAGAGTCCTGCATTTGTGTCCAGCCTATTCCGCCCTTCAGACCTGTCAGAACAGTCTGGCCAGCAATGGACGCAGCAGACTCTACGACTTTCCAGCTTGCAGTATGTCACCACAGTAAGCAACTTGCCCAGCAAGAGGATCAGCTCACCGCACTTAGCACCGGTCTTTGTGAGTTAGCTCAGCGACAGGATGCTTTCATGACGTCCGTGAGCTGTCAAAACTTCCTATTCAGGCCAGCCTGGACCCAGCAAGAAGCAACACCTGCTCCCCGGCACCACTTCCGCCCGCCGCCGTGACAACCATTGCACCGGAAGCAGCCATCTGTACTCATCTTTCCCACCCTGAACGATTCTCCGGGGAAACTGGTGACGTCATGCCCTTTATCACGTAATGTGAGTTGCATTTTGAACTGATGCCCTGTATGTTCCCGTCCGATCGGACGAAGATAGCATACTTGATCTCCCATTTGTCGGGCCGGGCTGCGGTGTGGGCTACTGCGGAGTGGAGCCATCAGTCGCCATCTTGCTCCTCCCTTCAAGCTTTCACCGCGGCGCTCGAGCAGATATTCCAGCACACACTGCCGGGACGCGAGGCGGCGCGTTCCCTACTGAGGCTCAAGCAGGGCACTCGCCGAGTGGCCGATTACGCTGTGGACTTCCGCATCCTGGCCACCAAGAGCGAGAGGAATCCAGCTGCACTTCCAGGGACTGTCCGCCGAGATTCGTGATAAGCTGATCGCCGCCGAATTACCCGAGGAGTTGGACAAGTTGATCGCACTGGCAATCCGGATCGACCGACATTTGGCGGAACGATCTCGCCGCGAGCCGCCTCGTCTGCAATGGCGCGCCTTTGCCTCGCACCCGAATCCCACCACGGCTCTTCACTCCAACGTCAAACGGCCTGGGACTAACGAGCCGACACAGCACGGCCGCATGCATCTGTCGCAGGAGGAACGATAGCGGAGACGTGACGAAGGACTGTGTTTCTATTGCAGTAAATCAGGTCATTTGAATGCTTGTTGTCCAGTCAGGGGTGCTTCTGCAAGACCTCAGGCCTTAATACGGGTGAGTCACAGCTCTATTTTTTCTTCTAATAAGCAGAACAATATTCCTGCTCAATTGCAATCTGATCACAATTCAGAAATGGTGCATGCCCTCGTAGAGTCTGGGTCTGATGCCATTTTAATATTACTCTCCCTCGCCAAGTCCTTGCACCTTAAATTGTTTTCCATCTCACGACCTCTGGCAGTCAGGGTGGTGGACGGACGTGAGCTTGGGAGAATCACTCATCGCACTCAGTCCATCCGAGAACCATGTGGAAACAATCAGTTTTTTAGTGCTGGATAAAATGACTCACTCCATCATTCTGGGGCATCCCTGGCTGCAACGGCACAGTCCCAATTTCGATTGGGCTAAGGGTACGATAACTGGATGGGGGCCTTCATGCCCCGGAAAATGTTTAATCAGCCATAAGCTAATGCCTACGCTCGTTCAGATGGACCTGGCCGGGGTCCCGCCTTGTTATCATGACCTTGCAACAGTGTTTAGTAAATCTAACGCTAAATCACTCCCACCTCATCGTATGAACGATTGCGCCATTGACTTGACTTGTTGCCTGGGGCCAGTCCTCCCCGAGGGAAATTATACTCGCTGTCCACCCCTGAACGTACCGCCATGCAGGCATACATACAGGAATCGTTGGACGCAGGATTAATACGGCCATCATCGTCTCCTGCAGGGGCAGGATTTTTCTTTGTGGAGAAAAAGGATAAGACGCTTCAGCCTTGCATAGATTATCAAGGGTTAAACGACATAACTGTGAAGAACCGTTATCCCTTACCGTTGATGTCGTCCGCTTTTGAATCACTGGAGTATTCACTGGAGTATTTGGTCAGGATTAGAGAGGGGGACGAATGGAAGACGGCATTTAACACCCCCTCCGGTCACTACGAGTACTTGGTGATGCCATTTGGGCTTACTAACGCGCCGGCTGTCTTCCAGAACCTAGTTAACGATGTACTACGGGAGTTCTTGAATACGTTCGTGTTCGTATATTTGGATGATATACTGATTTTCTCCCCTGACCTAGAAACGCACACCCGGCATGTACGGACCGTGTTACAAACCCTTTTAAGGAACGGATTATATGTCAAAGTGGAGAAATGTGAATTCCATAAGCCTACCGTATCCTTTCTGGGTTTTGTTATTTCGGAGGGCAAGATTCAGATGGATCCTGAAAAGGTGGCTGCAGTACGTGATTGGGCGGTGCCCAGTTGCCGTAAAGAAGTTCAGAGGTTTTTGGGATTTGCAAATTTCTATCGCAAGTTCATCCGAAATTTCAGTTCGGTCGCTGCGCCACTTCATAAGGTAACGTCATCGCTACGTGTGTTCAAGTGGACACCGGAATGTGACGAGGCCTTTAAGATCCTAAAGCAATGGTTAACTACCGCCCCAGTGCTACTCCTTCCTGACCCCGCACGGCAGTTTGTTGTTGAGGTTGATGCATCCGATGTAGGCCTGGGAGCAATTCTGTCTCAGATATGTCCCACAGACAAACAATTACATCCGTGTGCCTTTCTTTCCCGTAAGTTGTCTGCCGCAGAATGTAATTATTGCATCGGTGATCGGGAGCTGCTTGCGGTCAAGGTGGCCTTGGAGGAGTGGTGACACTGGCTTGAGGGGGCACAGATACCATTCTTAGTCTACACTGATCATAAGAATTTGGCTTATTTACGTTCCGCAAAGCGACTAAACGCTCGCCAGGCTCGCTGGGCAATATTTTTCAGCTGATTCAACTTCGTAATCACTTACTGGCCCGGGTCAAAGAATGGTAAACCTGACGCCTTGTCCAGACAGTTTGATGACCCCAATGCTCCAACAGATCCCGGTAATATTTTGCCATCCACATGCTTTGTTTCTACGATCACTTGGGACATTGAATCACGCATAAAGGCCTCACTTGAGAATGAAACCATACCTACCGAATGTCCTGCCGATCGATTGTTTGTTCCGGTTCCTCTTAGGGGGGCAGTTATCGAGTGGGGCCATAGCAGTCGCTTTTCCTGCCATCCAGGTATTAAAAAGACTATTTTTATTCTCCAACAGCAGTTCTGGTGGCCTTGCATGAGTAGGGATGTTATTGAATTTGTTAATGCCTGTCAGGCTTGTGCCATGCACAAGTCCTCCACTCGTCCTCCTTCTGGGTCATTACTGCCTCTGCCAATTCCTAGACAGCCCTGGACTCATATCTCCCTGGACTTTGTTACTGGACTACCCCCTTCAAGGGGACACACAGTAATTCTCACTGTTGTTGATAGGTTTTCCAAAATGTGTCATTTTGTACCTTTGCCAAAATTGCCTTCTGCCAAGGAGTTAGCAGAACTAATGCTCCAACATGTTTTTCGTCTCCATGGGTTTCCACAGGACATAGTCTCCGTTCGGGGTCCACAGTTCATCTCAGGATTTTGGAGGGAATTCTGCCGTCTCCTAGGGGCCACCTCCAGTCTCACTTCTGGGTACCATCTGCAGGCAAACGGTCAGTCAGAACGGTGTAATCAGGAATTGGAGAAAGGTTTGCATATTTTGTGCTCACAACATCCATCCACTTGGTCCTTACAATTGTCATGGATTGAATTAGCACATAACAGTTTACCGTCAGTTTCTTCTGGGTATTTGCCTTTTCACGTGGTTTTCGGTCATCAACCTTCTTTGTTTACCCCCGCTGATCTGCAATCTCCGGTCCCGTCTGCCCTCAGTTTGATCGTTCGGTGCCAACAGACCTGGGAGCGGGCTCGGCGGGCGCTCGTCCGTTCTTCGGCTCTTTATAAAGCGGCTGCCGATTGCAGGCGGACGGACGCTCCGGCCTATACTGTTGGTCAGAAGGTGTGCTTGTCGACGCGTCACCTCCCGCTCCACGGGGTTCCTCATAAATTAGCGCCCAGGTTCGTTGGTCCCTTCCCCATAACTAAAGTCATCAATCCTGTTTCGGTTCATCTTCGGTTACCTGCTGCCATGCGCATCCACCCCACGTTTCATGTTAGCCAGGTTAAGCCTTATCGGTCCAGTCCACTGTGCCCTCCGGCCGTTCCCCCTCCTTCCACCCGGTGGGTGGACGGGAGTCCGGTTTTTACAGTTCACCGGTTGCTTGCTTCGCGCCGCCGGAGTCACGGTCTCCAGTATTTGGTGGACTGGGAGGGTTACGGTGCCGAGGAGCGGTCCTGGGTTCCCTCCCGTTTTGTGTTGGACCCTGGTCTTGTTCTTGCCTTTCATGCGGCTCATCCTGCGGCTCCTGGGCCGTCTGGGTTCGGCCCTTGAGGGGGGTGGTACTGTCAGGCTTGGGTCCTGTTTGCTGGTTTTGGTTTGCTTATATTGTTTTGTCTCTTGCTGGGGGGTTTTTCCTGTCTGGATCTATCTGTCACTTTCTCTGTTGTCTGTCTGTGTTTTCTGGTTGTGGGTGTGTCCTTCTCCCTGGCCACTCCTTCTTTCTGGGGCGTTCCACACACACCTGCTCTCAATCTGTACCTCATCACCTGGGTGTACATAAGCTCCTGTGTTTGCCTAATTTCTTCGCCAGATTGTTGCACCTTGTGCCTACTCTCCAGCTATGTATTGTATTCTTGTCCTGCCTGCTTCACCTATGTTACGACTACCTGCCTGTATCCTCGACCACGCCTACTGCCTGATGTTTCTGTTTGTATCACTCTTGTTGGACTGCCTTTCCGTGTACCGAACCTCGTTTACTGTTTCAGTAAACTGCTGTATCTTACAGAGCTTGTTGTCAGAGTCCTGCATTTGCGTCCAGCCTATTCCACCCATCAGACCTGTCAGTGTGTTCATTTATATATATATATATAAAATAAATTATTAATCTTGCTTCAATTATGAGACCTTTGTGTTTTCAAACGGACCTTGCTAAGGAGCCCCTCACACATAACACGATTTAAGCCGACTTGCAGACGAAGGATGAATTGCATGCCACTCATGAAAAATCTGAGGCACCTCAAATGCCTTGTACAGCTGCAACCATTCACGCACACAAGCGGCTGAAAGACAGTGAATGTCCTGTGAGTGCCCATTTGACCCCTCTCTTGGCAGGTGTCGGCCAAATTCCAGGTGGCACACACAAACATTTGACAGTGTTCGCTGGGCACTGAGAAAAGGCATGGCTTTTCGCACTCCCAGCAGGATAGACAGCAGGTGACCACATTCGAGCTGTCTGTGAAAAGTGTCAAAGTGCCACATGAGTGTGGCGCAACATAGCAACACATGTGGCGTGCGTGCATGCACCTTTGTCATACTCTCCCTGCCACCCACAATACGTGGTGTGTGGGGGAACACTTGCATGAAATGCTGATATGTATGTATGTACAGACATGATCACATGGGGTCCAGCCAGTGACGTCTGAGCGCAACACAGCACAGCAAGGTGCCTCTCAGCTGATGTCCGGCCAGTCAGTCACTGACAGGTGGAAATGATGGCTCACAGCTAGTACAGGTATATAAATAATTACTACAATAACTTCATACACAATTAAAAATTCAAATTTATTAATTTGTATAATTAAATAAAATTAAATAATTATTGATTAAAAAATTAAATAACAAAATGGACACGCGGGGCCAGCAGATGTGGACATACACTACTTCATTCATGTCATTTCATGACTGTACATCTATGACCATGGGCCATTTACAGAGGAACAGAAGGATCATACTTGTATTGTCCACTTGATAAGAGGGATTCAAGAAACTGCTGTGTTTTTTTTTATGGTTTGTGGTTTTTATTTTTTTCGCACAGCAGCGGCATCCACAGACAAAGGGGGAGCGTGGCCCCCTGCGAATATGTGTGCACAATACTGCGGCAATGGTTTCCTGCATGCCTGCCTGACCGTGCGTCCCTCCCGACAGCAGGTGGTATGTTTTGCGGTTCCCAATTTCATTATTGGTTTGTGGATTGTGACGGCCCCCTGTGGCCGTCCTAATGTGTTTGTTGTGTCATTGTCTAAATATGTGTGTTGTGTTCTGAGGCCCTGGCCACCAGGAGGCGCTGGTGTTGTCTTCTGCCTTGGGCTATAAAAGGAGGGGCTTTCGTCTTCTCTGCTGCGCTTTGCTTCTTCCTCCTCCGGATCGCGGCTTGGAGAGTGGCCGTGGGCATTTGGTCCTGGTTTGGTCTTCTGGGTGGTTCATCTCGCTATGCCTTCCTTTTTCTTTTCTTTTTATACTTTTAATAATAAATATTTGTTATAGGTTTTAAAAGTCTGTCTGCTCCCATGTGTGCCTCATGTTTTCTTGCGGCTTTTGAGCTGGGCCGCAACAGGATTTTCTTCAGGTTTCTGCGACTTTTGTGTTATGTGTGAAGGGCCTTAATACTCGGCCCATACTTACACCTCACTCTGATATTTTCCCTTATAGACGTCAGGCTCAGTTAATAATCCTTTGCCCCCTTTAACATTAGTGACAGCTTGGAGTCTTTTGTGATAGTTGTGGATGAGTCTGTCATCTGACAGGCTGGCCCCCATCGCAGCGGGATGCACTCACATTCTCGGTGGTCGTACGGCATCCGTACATGGCTGTCCAACCATATGTTCCTCCCTATTGCGGCTGGAATTTTTGGGGTTTCACACATTCTACCTGTATCTGTCTTTTTTGCCCACATTCGTGTTATGTGTGAAAAAGTGTTAATGTTTTATGCTTATGTGCTTATAACCCAACTATGCAAATCTAATCATATTTTAATTTTGCTTTGACAAATTTCTATTAAAATTTCTGAAGAATCATAGTTTACTGTTGTCTAAATTTCTAATTAACAACTGATTTTTGCAATCAGCGAACACAATCACACTAGCTATCATATTGTACTTGTTTCAACAGTATTAATTGCAAATGAGAGACCTAAATTATTGTAGAAGTTTGTGAAAATTTTGGTCTGGTCTCGAAACAGGAAGCCATCTGAAATATAAGTGAAGGAGTCATTTTATTAAGTAGGCCCCAGGGGGAGGAATTAAAGTTGTTTACCTGCGGTGGATTGTGAGATCAAATGCATTAAGAGTATGAACTGAAGCAGTTTAACAAAATATATGCCACTGACAAGCAACTGTAGCAGCTTGCTCTTCTCATGTCACTCGAAAATGTCTTCTCAAATATTCAAAGCAGATTAAACATATTAGACAATTTCAAACAAACACTTTATCTGAAATATTCGTATTACCATGTCTTTAACCTTTTTGAAATGAAATGACAATGAAATGTTCCCTGCAATTATTTAGCAGATTATTTTTTGCACTTTTGGATTAAATTATTTAATACTGGACAAAAGTTTTAATCAAATTCTAAATGAAACAACTCATCACCACTCAACACACACAACTCAGTTGCTATCTTAGTTATTTATTTATTTTTTCAAGCAAGTTATAAAGCTAGAATTAATGGAAGAGAATTTTGTCCATGTATTTATAAAGCTGATGGAGCCCTGAGCAAGATAATAAAGAGACAACTACACATAATTGTCATCATTAAATTAGCTGGCACTTTTGCCAATAAAATATGATGAATTCAATTGAGACAAATTTCAGCTCTTGAAATGGTAATTTTACTCATCAAAAGGAAGGTTTAACCTTATCAACCCCCCGAGAAAGCACGTTGACAACCATGGTAAGGAAAAAAAAAAAAAATCCTTCAGGCATGTTTCTTTTCTTTTTTATTAATGGCAGAAGAAAATGTGATTCATTTCATGTATTTATTTATTTCATTCATTTAAAAGAAAAAAAAAACAGAAAAGCAGAAATAAAGCATCTCCATTACCAGAATGAAAAGGAGCAGAGAGAAGAACAAGTCTTATATTTTCTGCCCCTTTTTACAATACAATCTTTCAATATCCAGCGTCATTTTTCAACATTATTTAACAGATTGTATTTCTTTAAACTTGTTACATACCACTGACTTATTTCATAATTATGACCATTATTAAATAGATTACATCTCTGACAGGTTACATTTTTAAACTTAAAACATTTTATACATTATTAACAAGTTACATTTTTTTTTTTACTTCCTTACAGCCCACTAACTTATTTTATAGTTTCATACTTACTTAATACATCTAGTTTAATACGTTTTTTAAATAATTTAAGCGACCTTAATTCTTTAATTTCTTCTGAGATTGTTCCATAATTTTACACCATTTACTGCAATACTCCGTTCTTTTACTCTGGTTCTGTATCTTGGTTTTCTAAAGACTTCTATTCCTTTCAGTTTATAACTACTTACTCTTTTCTCAAACATATTTTGAATGTTTGTTGGTAAAGCATTTTTATTAGCTTGGTACATTGTTTGTAATATTTTCAAATCGACCAAATCACGAAATTTAAGTACCCTGTACTTAATGAACAATGGATTAGATGGATCTCTAAAACCACTGTTGCTAATCACCCTTAAAGCCCTTTTCTGCAGAATAAACAAAGGTTGTATATAAGTTGTATATGTTGATCCCCAGATTTCTACACAATATAGGAATGCCCATGTCTTGCACATCAAAATGTTAAGAGCAAACACAGCAAAATACAGAATGTTCAGAATGACCAGTACATGTTTGGGAGGGCCAAAGAAAAGGGTAAAATGTCTATGTTAATATTTTTAGAGAAAATGGCTAAAATAAGTGGGTCAATATATTATGGTATATCAAAAGAAAATAAACTTTTTTAAACCAGGTTAGTCCCATTGAGATCAAGACCTATTTTGTAAGGGAGACCAAGACAATTAGGCAGTTTCCAATTCACCTTAACCTGCATGTCTTTAAATGTGGAAGGAAACCTGAGTAAACCCTCGCAAACTCCACAGGTCGGAATCGAATCCTTGAACTTCTTGCTGTGAGGCAGCAGTGCTAACCACTAACCCACCGTGCTGCCAACTATAATTTGCAAAATATAATGACATTTTATTTTCAGTCATACTGTTATCAATGGAATATTGATTTAAAGTGAAAAACGCAAAACAAAATGTGTTTCTTCAACAGACAGCAGTATCTAGAGATGTTAAAAGTTTTAAGATCCCTTCTAAACATGTACTGGTCATTTTGAACATACTGAGTACCTTGGAAAATCTGTAGCTGCTGCAGTTTAGAATTTACACCTCTATTTGAAGTAACACTTCTTTCTTCTTTCCACTAAGGTAGTTAACATGTCTATCTATGTCTTCCAAGCGAAGGAAGTGTTGCAATGACCCAGATATTTTCTGTTATATCTGTGGTTGCTTCAGTTTACCACCTCAAAGATGTAACATCAATGCATTTATCAAAAGAGTGTACCTTTCTTATTTTGGAGTACCACTTGGTGACCAGGACAAAAATTGGGTGCCTCGCTAAGTTTGCACAACTTCTCAAGGAATGAATGCTTAGCTCAAATTTGGTGTGCCAATGGTTTGGAGAGAATAATAATAATAATAAAAAAAAACACATAGATGACTGCTACGTACATCTGCTTTTTAAACATTAAATGTATTTAACATGAACAACAAACACTTGCAATACCCATTGTAACATGACCAGTTCCCCACAGTGATGAAATATCCATTCCCATTTTCACCAAGCTCACAGACACTGATGACAGTGAGATTACTTCTTCCACGTCTTTGTCCATCTATGATGATGATGAAGAAGACGAGGACATAGTGATTAAGCATGGGATGCAGACTGAGTTTCTCTGTATAGCCAGTCCTGCTATTGATCATTTTAAATTGAAAGTGTTACCTTTTCATGTATTTTTTGCATGCTTTGGTTTAAAGCTGTGGATTTAATTCTGTGAGAAAGACACAAAACTAAGAAAAAAAATTATTTTCAGTGGTGCCTTACCTGTAATGAGCATAATGCTTCAGATTGTATTTTTTCAGTATATTTTACTAATTTAGTATTTGTATACTGTGGTCAATAATGCTCAAAAAGGGTACAAGCATAAACGCACTTGATGAAATGCATTCTTAAGAGAGTAGCTGCCTTCCATTGCAAACAGTCCATATACAGTAGTGTTCAGAATAATAGTAGTGCTATATGACTAAAAAGATTAATCCAGGTTTTGAGTATATTTCTTATTGTTACATGGGAAACAAGGTACCAGTAGATTCAGTAGATTCTCACAAATCCAACAAGACCAAACATTCATGATATGCACACTCTTAAGGCTATGAAATTGGCTATTAATAAAAAAAGTAGAAAAGGGGGTGTTCACAATAATAGTAGCATCTGCTGTTGACACTACAAACTCAAAACTATTATGTTCAAACTGCTTTTTTAGCAATCCTGTGAATCAATAAACTAGTATTTAGTTGTATAACCACAGTTTTTCATGATTTCTTCACATCTGCGAGGCATTAATTTTGTTGGTTTGGAACCAATATTTTGCTCATTTACTAGTGTGCTTGGGGTCATTGTCTTGTTGAAACACCCATTTCAAGGGCATGTCCTCTTTAGCATAAGGCAACATGACCTCTTCAAGTATTTTGACATATCCAAACTGATCCATGATACCTGGTATGCGATATATAGGCCCAACACCATAGTAGTAGAAACATGCCCATATCATGATGCTTGAATCACCATGCTTCACTGTCTTCACTGTGAACTGTGGCTTGAATTCAGAGTTTGGGGGTCGTCTCACAAACTGTCTGCGGCCCTTGGACCCAAAAAGAACAATTTTATTCTCATCAGTCCACAAAATATTCCTCCATTTCTCTTTAGGCCAGTTGATGTGTTCTTTGGTAAATTGTAACCTCTTCTGCACGTCTTTTATTTAACAGAGGGACTTTGCGGGGGATTCTTGCAAATAAATTAGCTTCACACAGGCATCTTCTAACTGTCACAGCACTTACAGGTAACTCCAGACTGTATTTGATCATCCTGGAGCTGATCAATGGGTGAGCCTTTGCCATTCTGGTTATTCTTCTATCCATTTTGATGGTTGTTTTCCATTTTCTCCCACGCATCTCTGTTTTTTTGTCCATTTTAAAGCATTGGAGATCATTGTAGATGAACAGTCTATAATGTTTTGCACCTGCGTATAAGTTTTCCCCTCTCCAATCAACTTTTTAATCACACTACGCTGTTCTTCTGAACAGTGTCTTGAACGTCCCATTTTCCTAAGGCTTTCAAAGAGAAAAGCATGTTCAACAGGTGCTGGCTTCATCCTTAAATAGGGGCCACCTGATTCACACCTGTTTGTTCCACAAAATTGACGAACTCACTGACTGAATGCCACACTACTATTATTGTGAACACCCCCTTTTCTACTTTTTTTTTTACTAATAGCCCAATTTCATAGCCTTAAGAGAGTACACATCATGAATGCTTAGTCTTGTTGGATTTGTGAGAATCTACTGGTACCTTGTTTCCCATGTAACAATAAGAAATATACTCAAAACCTGGATTAATCTTTTTAGTCACATACTAAACATACACATATACACACTATTATTTTGAACACTACTGTATACATGGGTGCTTAAATGCAACATATTTTAACTTTCTGCAAACAATATCAATTCAAGAAATGTCTTCATATCTGAAAAACATGATGTGACTGTCAAAAACTGCCAGATTCCGATTCAGCTCTCCAAATTACCCAAAATCCACTGAAAAACTCCATGCAGGTAAAATCATGTTGACCAGTGTAATCTCAGTCACTTGCAGAAGAGATACACACCAGACAGTGTGCTGCTTGACCATGTGATCTTGTGCAGCCTTGTAAGATTTAATTTAATTTAATTAGCTTATAATACGCCAAATCACAGCAAAAGCTGTCTCAAGGCACCTTACATAAAACAAGTCAACATAAAATTGAATAAATAATTAAAAATGAATAAAAAAATTCAAATACATAAATAAAAACAGAAGTAAAAGAATAAAACAAATAAAAATAAAAACTATCCACAAGAAAGAGAATAAAAATAGGTTTTAAGTCTTGACTTAAAAATGTCCACAGACTCAGACTGCCTCACTGTCTCAGGAAGACTGTTCCACAGGGTGGGTACATGATACGAAAATGCTCTTTGACCTGCTGAGAGATAGACTGAGTGACGTTTTTTCTCATGAGTATAGATGCCAAATATAGAAGAAGCTGTCGTTTCAGGAAATGGTTGAGCAAAGCCTATGTAATGCTCTGTCTGATTTATTCATTGAAATATGATGAAAAGTTTATCTGAATATGCTGGTGTGCCCATGGTCCCCAATGCCATATGTTGGTGTTAACGTCATCATTAAGAAGTGTAAAGTATCTTACACAGTGCATTAAGTCTGACTAGGTCAGACCTTCTTCAAAATCTGAAAAACAATAAAAGGCTTGAATGAGGTCCAAGCATAAGCACCTGATATTAGAGTATCTGTACACTGAACAGCTAATGCAGGCTCTTCAATTTATAATCTGCTGATCAAAATACCTGACAATTAATGGATGAGAAAATAAGCTCATGACAATATGTTAAAGAGGGTGTAAACACTTGAAATTTTTCAATTTAGGAAACACACATCTTCAAACATTTACTCCAATTAAGGGTCACAGGGGGGCTTGAGCCTATCCCAACAGTCATAGGGTGTGAGATGGGGTACACCCTGGATAGGACACCAGTCAGTCGCAGGACCATGTGTAGACAAACAAATACATTCATACCTTCATGCACAGATCTGGACAATTCAAAGTTTCAAATCCACCTAATGAATGAATGAATGAATGATTTTTTTTTATTATTCATTCGGCACACAGTTAAACAACAAAAAAACCTCATAACAAAACAACTTTACAAAGATCCCTTGTGGCCGAAAGGGTGAGGGCAGAAGCAAAGCTTATAAATGCCCACCCCTTACACTAAAAATAAGAAATATATACAAGCATGCATCCATAAATACAATTTTCAGAATACAACCAGACAAACATTGTCACACAACACACAATCTCAGAAGCAAGAACAAAAAACAATAAACCCAAGTCTTCAATTATAAAAATATATATATATATTTTTTTAATTCTTGTAATACCTGCTAAAGCCCACCAATGTACCAAGTACTTTAATGTTGTCAGGGCAGTTGTTCCAGGTGTTAACCCCTTTAACAGAGACACAGTGACCCTTTGCAGTAGTTTGGATCTTCAATTTCTCAAAAACAAAATTCCACTCAAATTATAACTGGAGTTCCTCAGTTTAAACAGATCCTGGACATGTTGCAGCAGCAGTTTATTTTTTTAACTTTATACATAATTGGTATTGTAATGTAGTCAACCAATTCCCTGAATTTTAGAATACGTTAACAAGCAAACAATGGATTTGTTGGCTCGCAATATGATTTGTGACAAATAATTCTTATAACTTTCTTTTGCAACAAAAATATTTGATTAGTATTAGTTTTATATGTATTTTTGATATGTATTTCCCCAAACCTCAAACTCCATAGGAAGGCTTCCGCTACTGAAATGTATAACAGAGAATGCCCCATTTGTGAAGGAATATTGCCTGAATTGTTCCTCAGTAAAATAATTACAATGATGATTTCTATTTTCAAGAAAGACCGGCAACCCTTTGGATGTGGATGGAAGCCAGAGCAACCTGAGGAAACCCATGCAAACTCCACATTAAAAGCCACTGTGGGAATCCATCTCATGACTTTCTTGTTGTGAGGCAACAGTGCTAACCACTAAGCCACTGTGCTGCCCAATTTAGAAAACTTCACTCCAAATAAATTAAAAAAAAACCTCTGCACAACTTTGTAAAACCAACCACTAAAAGCACAATATCTGTGGAACAGAAGTGAGTTCTTTGTTGTTTGTGTGATGCTACAGATTTTACGGATTAGGTATATATGCCAAAATAAACACACCATGAATAGTTGGAAATGACATTTTGTCAGAAAGATTTTGACTGAGACTGGCACTGCCTTCAGCTAGTTTGAAGGGAACATTTTGTACTGTGAAAAGAAAGTTCTTTTTTTTTTTTTTTTTTTGAGTTTTCAGCATGTGTTGCATAGAAAATGACCATTTTAAAATATGCAGAGCCAACAAGGGTACACAGTAGAAATGTGTCTCATACTCTAAACATTCTACCATCATGTGTGTCATTATTATTATTAGTGGTAAGGAAAGGTATCAGTATTACAACATGTATTATATGACAAGGTATTTACAAGATAACAGATAACAAACAGTGCATGTCTTAATTATCTCACTTTTGTCCCATCCCTACTATCATAATGAAGGCTTTTCAGGGATACATTAAAATTCTCATTGCGTCACACACGTCTCTTTGTATAAAAGAGCAGTTTGTTAAGTCACTTTTCAACATACACGTGTCATGTGGCTTTGCACACAGGGAGGTGTGTCCTGCATTTGTATGACGAGACCCCTCATTAAGGGTTTCTGAACATCAGTGGTATGCATTGTGGGTCAACAGAGGGTCATGGATGAAAACAAGGGTACACTTGCATATTCATGAAGGAATGTGGAAAATGTAATCAAAGGTCATTCAAAACAGCTATTGGTATTCACACATTGCTTTCTTTGAGGAGCTACAGCTTGAGTTTGATCTCACTATATCTATCTATCTATCTATCTATCTATCTATCTATCTATCTATCTATCTATCTATCTATCTATCTATCTATCTATCTATCTATCTATCTATCTATCTATCTATCTATATATATATATATATATACACAGCTAAACAAAAAGTTAGCTTCGATAACCATTAATCACATAACTTTTCAGTTATCTTATGATGATAAACTGCTAAAAAATGTATCTTTATTACAGATAACCAATAACCGATAACTATTAGTACTGATTTGGACACAGCCACATCAGATTACACTGTCGGCTTCTGATAAACCAGTTTCACTTTAAGCGCTGCAGGGGCTGCTGGGTAAATTCAAGGATCACAAACACAAAGAACACATAAAAAAAATGAATAAATAAAAAAATAAAACCCCAAACACTGTCATCATCTTACAAAAGAAGTAAAACACAGTAGTTAGAAATCACAGTTTATCTCGGTAATCTAAAACAGTGTCTAAACGTGAAGAAAAGTCCCTCCCTCTGTACACACAGCTGCACCATGAGAACTCCTCTCCCCCACCGAGTCTTGGTGACTAAATTACAGCCACAAAGAAATAAAATAATGTTAAAATCAGTCTGTTTTGTTTTTGTGTCTACTGGACAAGTCACTGTAATGTCCAAAGTGAACATGAACTACACTACCCACAATGCTCCCTGTGTTGACTGGCCAGTCACGTTTTGCGCTTAATGATGACGTCATCAGCAAGCGACAGGCAGCCAGTCTGCTCAGTGGCTACCACTGAACTATACACTATGTGGAATGGGCGTCACGGCTGAGTGAGTGAAGCCAAGCCGCTGCATTGTCGGCCATCTTGCATCCCCCAAAAGGCGCAAATGCTGCACAGTGGAATCAGGTCAATAGTATAGGGTCAAACTCACCAATTTCTACAGAATGAAGCCCTTCGTCGAGTTATGTAATATTATTAAGCTCTGTTAAGGCCATTTATAAGACTTGTACATGTAGTGTAGTTTTTGATAGATTATTAAAGTAAATAGAAACAAACTTGTTAAATCTATGGACATTATAAGCTCTTGCAATGCAACACTATTTGAATACTTTCTATCATATTATATGCTTGTGACCATGCACAAAGCCCCCCCCACACACACACATAATGTTAATTTGACACAACACACACACACACATACACACACACTCACTCAAAACACCCCCCAAACGGTGCACATCAACCACAATCAAATGCACAAATACTTTTTAATGTCATGCACACACGCAGAAAGGCACACAAGTAATTGGTTAATCAGTTAAAGTAAATATTGTTGCAACATTGCAACAAATCACAATCACAGTTGATGTAAAGCAGTCAATCCATTCACACATGTCAATGTACACTCTATCAAATTGAAAATTAACTATGTGACAGCTTTAGTGTCTGAAACAAAATACAACAAAATCCAACTAGAGCAATGGCCCAATTTTAAATGAGTTGTTTACAGTTTACATTTCAAAACTTTACAGCATCTGATTAACACATTTTGAAAAATACCTTTTTATGTATATAGAGCGTGTACTCACTTTCATCATCAGATGGAGCAGCATCTTATTTGGATCCAAAATAAAAAAAAAAGTATAGTAATATTATTTGATAATGCTCTAGCCTGTAGAAGTTGACATTTTCAAAGAAGCCAGACCAAGTTAGAGGCTGAAAAATTCAAAATGTATATTACATGTATTATATGTATTATACACATATATATGTATTATTATTATATTACATATATTATATATTATAATATTATATATATTATATGTTTTACTGTATAATATATGTATTATATTATGTATATTACTGAATAATGTATATTACTGAATCTGGCCTGTCAATGGTGGCTAGAAACACAACAAACGGACTAAAATGTTTGATTTTAGGGTTTACAAATGTTTTTGACTGTTAAACTTTACCAGCATAGAAAATGTTACCGGATTGAAAGTTATCTGAACTAAATTTGTCTAGATTTATTTTTTAGAAGTGAAATTAAGTTTCTAGTATTTACAGAAAGTGTGCAATAATGATTTAAACAAAATTGGGCAGGTGCATAAATTTGGGCACCCTTGTCATTTTATTAATTTGAATAGATGTAGCACTAATTACTGGAACACAACACTGGTTTGGTAAGCTCACTGACCCTTGACCTCCTTACACAGGTGAATGCAGTCATCATAAAGGGTATTTAAGGTGGCCATTTGCAAATGTTTCCCCTCTTTGCATCTCTTCTAATGAGTGGCAACATGGGAGCCTCTAAACACCTCTCAAATGACCTGAAAACAAAGATTGTTCAACATCATGGTTTAGGGGAAGGATACAAAAAGCTATCTCAGAGATTTCAGCTGTCAGTTTCCACTGTGAGGAACAGAGTGAGGAAACGGAAGACCATAGGCACAGTACTAGTTAAGGCCCGAAGTGGCAGGACAAGAAAAATCTCAGATAAGCTGAAGCAAAGGATGGTGAGAAAAGTCATAGTCAACCCACAGACCTGCTCCAAAGACCTACAACATGATCTTGCTGCAGATAGTGTCTCTGCATCGTTGAACTATACAGCGCACTTTGCACAAGGAGATGCTATAATACAGAGGAAGCCTTTTCTGCGTACACGCCACAAACAGAGTCACTTGAGGTATGCTAAAGCACATTTGGACAAGCCATCTTCATTTTGGAATAAGGTGCTGTGGCCTGATGAACCTAAAATTGAGTTATTTGGACATAACAAGGGTCAATATGCATGACTGAAAAAGAACACAGTATTCCAAGAAAAAACACTTGCTACCTACAGTTAAATTTGGAGGTGGTTCCATCATGATGTGTGGCTGTGTGGCCAGTGTAGGTCCTGTGAATCTTGTTAAAGTTGAGGGTCACATGGATTCCAGTCAATATCAGGAGAGTCTTGAGAACAAGTTGTGCCGGGGCTGGATCTTTCAACAAGACAATGACTCTAAACACTGCTCAAAATCGACTAAGGTATTCATGCAGAGGAACAAGTACAATATTCTAGAATGGCCAGCTCAGTCCCCAGACATTAATATTATTTAAAATCTGTGGTGTGATTTTAAGCGGGCTGTCCATGCTCGGAAACCAACATACCTGAGATGCTTTGTAATGAAGAAAGGTCCAAAATACCTTCAACTAGAATCCAGACTCTCATTGGAAGCTGTTAGAAGCATTTAGAGGCTGTTATTTCTGCAAAAGGAGGATCTACTAAATATTGATGCATTTTTTTTTTTTTTTTTTTCTGTTGGGGTGCCCAAATTTATGCACCTGCCTAATTTTGTTTAAAGTATTATTGCACACTTTCTGTAAAGCCTATAAACTTCATTTAACATCTCAAACATCACTGTTTTTTTCTGCTATATGATATATTTAACTGAAATTTCTGATCCAGACAAAAAATCATGAAAGTTAGCAGGGGTGCCCAAACCTTTGCATACAACTGTGCATCTGTGTCCTTCTACAAAACACAGATGTATGGGATGTATGTGTGAATGTAGGTAGAATAGTGTAGGAGCCAAATAAATCCCTGATTACAGCAATAATTCACTGGGAAGAAATCACAGACCAGCTCTTGCCACAGCAAATCCAAGGTTGATCATGTTAAATTGACACAGGTTTTACTCCAGATGCCCTTCCTGACACAACTCCACATTACATGGTGAAATGTGGCACAGGCGAAGTTTGAACTGGGAACCTTCCACACTGAAACCAAGTGCACTAACCACTATTTAGTTTAAATAGTGGTGCACTCTACATCTACACATTTTGCAATTCCTCTAAAATTATTCATCATTTAAACATTTCTGGATCACTCCCTTTTAGCAACTCTGCCTTAAAGTTGTATCTCTCTCTCTCTCACACACACACACACACACACACACACACACACACACACACACACACACACACACACACTGCTTAGTCCAATCAAGGTTCGCGGGAAGCTGGAGCCCATCCCAGCAGTCATAGAGTGTGGGGCGGGGTACACTCAGGACAGGACGCCAATCTGTCACAGGGCCACAAACAGACAAACAAACACATTCACACCCACTCGCACACCTATGACAATTTAAAGATTCCAATCCATTTAACCCGCATGTCTTTGGATGTGGGAGGAAACCGGAGCACCCGGAGGAAACCCACACAAACACGGGGAGAACATGCAAACTCCACACAGAAAGACCACAGGTGGGAATTGAACCCATGACCTTCTCACTGTGAGACAACAGTGGTAACCACTAAGCCACTGTGCTGTCCCTTAAATTTGTATACCTTTTCCAAATCAATTTTCAACCCTTCAGCTGCTCCATTGTTTTTCACTGAGGGTTGCCACAGCAGATCCCTGGTTGATCTGTATGTTGAAGTGGCACAAGATTTATGCCGGCTGCCCTTCCTCAATTCTCCTGTGATCTATGCAGGAAATCCTGCACTAAGTGTCCTGCAGGCCTATAAGGCAAATGTCTCAAATGGCAAATGGATTACAACCCATTATCTGTGTTTATGTGTCTTTGATCAAGACAAAACACGTGTCCAAGCACACTCAAATGGATAAGTGGTGAGTCTCCCAGAAAGACAGGAGCAGGAAACTGTGCACCCACTGATCTGTGCAGGAGGTCACTTTTTCACTGCTGAGTTGCTACATTCAACTAAAAGTGGTGCTAATCAGTGAAATCAGCTGGAGTCATTTTGAACACCTGCACATCCCTGGATCTGCTTGACTGCATGATTACCTACTGCACAGGAGGTTTTCTGTTACAACCATACAAAAAGGATTTTTTCAAAATTAAAAAAAGCTCTGGATCCATCTTCTATATATTTGTAGTCAACTATCATCAGGAAAAGCTTCAACTTGCAACCACCATTCATCTAGATAATGTCCAAAAAGGCAATGTCCTCCCTTAACCATCTGCGATTTAAAGATATATTTCCCTTACCAGATAGCATCTACAGTACCTCCTTCAGAAGAATCAAACATCACATCAGCTGGCTCTACATTATGTCAAGAGCTCTGTTTTCTTGACATTTATGGTTGACAACTGAACAAATCAGGCTGTCCATTCAATTTCATGTGAAGCAGTTTGTGCAGTATATGAAACAAAATGTACAGAGTACGGATGGAATGACGAGTCATAATACAACCCCAATTTGTTATTAGTCGACTAGTCAAAAGCCATTTATTAAGTTCATTTAACCCTTTAAATAATAGACCTGTGGGAGCTGCCACCAGTCCCTTCACTCAGTGAAGAAATTCTTTGAACCTTGGGAGTTGAACTAGTCAGCTCAAAAGGGTAGTCTGTGCCTAGTAAATGAATATAGGTATTGTCTTCTTGCTAATGCTGTTTTTAGTATTTGTTCAAATAAATGTCACATTTGAGTTTCACCATGAAGATTCAAAATTGGCTTAACTCATTCCATGAAATTAGTCACTGACTAGTCAATGACTCATGGTACTGACTAGTCAACTAATGATTTTTATTAGACATCCCAACCCTAGTACAGTGTTGTAGCAGATCTTTCTTGACACCAGCAACAATGACAAACTGAATCAAGACCGGGAAGCTTTAAGGCACACTGACCAAAATTAACTACTACAAGGAGCAGAAAGAAATGGAAATAACCAGCATTAACCAAATTACCTAAAATATGGTGTTTTTGTTATGAAGTAGCAATGAATAGACTGAATTAAAAAGTAACATGAATCAGAGACTGATACATTCCCTGCAGCTCTACACACCATATATATATATATATGTCTGCAATGGTGTTTTGACTATATTGGACATGACAATATGATTTCATTATGAAGTCATTCATACCAATCAACCACAAATATTTTACTGAATAATATATGTTTTAGGTATTCCATTTCAGCATCTTGGTTGTTGAGGTATAAAAAAAGGTATATATATATATATATATATATATATATATATATATATATATTCCATAACCTTGACCTTTGACCAAACTACTCCAAAATCTAACCACCTACATACGTACCATGTTTGAGCCATGTGGGCTTCTTGGTTGTTGATATATACAAAAGTGTTTTTTTTTAATCAAACTCTTCCAAAATCTAATCATCTATAGATATCTATCCAAATAACATTCCCATCATGTATGAAGGGAACCCATCCAGCTGTTTGTTGGTTATCTTTTACACACACACACTTGCTTCAGTTGAAACAATTCCCTGCTTTGCCGCTTCAATGGTGTGCAGGGTATTGAACAAAGATTAAAACATATCCTAGAACAGAAACCTGGCATTTTTTCATCCTGAGCTCTGTTTTAGATGTTTTTAAATGTTTTGGAGTTTGTCCTTTTTATCAGAATAATTTCAAGAGGTACAATGTGGATCCAGAACATAAAGCCCATCATGGACAAAATGATTTGCATAATGTAATGCTGTGGGAAAAAAAAAAAAAAAAAAGAGTCAACCTGTGTCTTCTTAGAACTGAAACATAATATGAAATATACTATGATTACATGGATATTAAACTCACTCAATGCGAAGAAACATTTTAAAATTGCTTAAATTACAGTTAGTACCTTTGGACCCAGTACTTGTTAAGGGGGTGCTTACAGTAAATAAAACATGTAAGTTTTGCATGTTGCACTGTGGCATTACCCCTCACTACCCCACTTTTTTATATTTTTTTTATTTTTCTTGAACATGTAGTTATGTTGGGAATGTCTGTGCAGGAAGCACCACCTGTGCAAACTGTGACCCTCACTCAGCAGTTTGTGAATGTCCCATTTTCCCACCTGATTGTTGAAATCTAAGCCTCATTCACCGGTGGAATGTACATTATGCAAATTGTCAGTACATAGAGCCGCACGGATGAGAGGTTAAACCCACAGAGCTCTGGCAGGATGAAGCCTGTGTGAAATAAAACTCTGATGTTACCAAAGAGAAAATCCAATCATAAGGTATTTAAGATCTGTAAAGTGCAATGCAAAAACAACACATCACTGAGGACTTATCACCAATACTGGAACACATGGGGGATCGTTGCCAGCATAAGCTTCTTGTGATAATATGGCTTTGTGTGATTTTACGGATAGTGTTATGTGTCGACGCGAGTTGAGGAGCGGACCTGCGTCAGACAGAACCCAGCGCTAAAAATAACCAGAAAGCGGTTCCAACAACAGAAACAATTTATGTTTCACCTGTGCATAATAATGTGTACAAAACTAAAAGAACGTCCTTCTGGTGGAGTGACTGTTGGCGCGCTCTTAAGCGCCCAAAAGGATAGAAGCCCAGCGTTCCTGGACCCACTACCACCAGACAAACACCCCCCAGGTGGACACGACAAACTGACTCTCTGTGAAGCAAAGAAGAGGTGAGGTAAGTCAGCAGTTACAACAATATCTTTCAAAAGACACACGCTATCAGCAACACATTCAGGTCTGTATTTTTTAACTTTATGCAAATGAGCAGCTTCTCACAACAAGTGGAGGATCACTTATCCGCACGCCACAGCAGTGAGAAGCAAACTGCACAATTCTCATCACAATTCCAGTATACTGCGTAACAAAACACCAAGTTACTATCAACAATTAGTCGAACACTTAATCACCTTTAATGTGTGCTGACAGCAAGTGTCCTCACCCTTCCTTGCTTCACGGGCTCGATGTGTCAAACCCAGGCGCGGTCCTCAGCGTCTCACAAACGGACATCACAAGGTCGAGTTCCCGGCAGTTCTGCTTGAATCACACATGCCTTAAATGCAGAACGCCATCCAATTATCTGCTTCAGCTGAAGGTCTTTAAGGTTGCATGTGAGCACCAGTCACAGGTGCTACACATGATGTTGATGAGGGTGAGGATTCTTCAGCCAGCACCTTCTCCACAGACAAATCAGTTCTCATGCCACCTGAAGAGCAAAGAAAAGAAAAGAACACCAAAACATCCAGCCACACCCCCCAACACACAACAGATAGTCTACAATGTAGCACTCATACTGTACTGCGTATTCCTCCAGAAACGCTTGGATCTGAGGCACTGTGCAGAAAATATCACCATACATTTCCCAACATTATTGCCGTTCGATCATCTGTGTGTTGTGAGAATACTGGAGAATCCTCACCCCCTCAGAATGTTGGCCTCAGTGTCTTTGATTTTGAAAATGAGCTGTGTGAGAGACATAAATGAACCTTCACAATTGTCCAAACTTGGGAAGACTCAATGGACCTGAGACAGATTTCATGACAAAACCTCAGATTGGTTTCATAAGTTGTTCTTAATGTTATTCATATATATTTTTGGAATCACAAATTAGACAACACAAACATGGATATACAGATGCATGGCCAGGGCATAAACCAGTAGCCAAATACTGCTAAACTTGAAGGATGCACTCATCATTTTGACATCCTGCACCCAAGTTGCTCAAATCACAAATGATGTTGCACTAATATGTACACACAAGGGTGTGCAGAAATGAGAGAGAGAGCGAGAGAGAGAGAGACGAATGTGGACACCAGGACATCTGTGATCTCTAAACGTTTTTTTTCCCCTCCACCTTGTTCCGTTTGACCTGAGGCTCTTCTCTGCAGTCCAGCAGCTGGTGGTACAACTTTGCAAACTGATCCTGGCTGAGGTCTTTCAGAGTGTCCAGAATCAACTTTTTGTTCATTCATTCTATGAAAGATTGTGTGGAGAAGGAGCATGGCCGTGTGAGGAGGCAACGGGGTGGACTGTTATTGTTTTATCAGCCTGCTAGCTCGCTAGGCAGCTAGCCACTGAGTGCTGGGGCCCCGCCACACTGGCGGTAAAGTGAGTTGTGCTAACGCTAAGCTAGGAATTTGCTTAGTGTTTTGGTTTCTGTGCTGGAGAAAATTGCAAATTTTGAAGATTACCAATGATTTGAAGACAGTGAGGATTGTTCTGTGTGAATGGGAAACACAAAGGATGGCCAAGAAAGGAAAACGTGTGAAGTATAAGCGGGGAAAGATGAGAAAACACAACCTACAGGGAATCTGCTATTACGAATGTCGACAAAAACAAAACCAAAATGGAGGCGGACAAGATCGTCTGAGGTGTGCGACTTCACAAACACAAGGTAGACTATCTATTGGGTCAACTGCCGATGACATTGATGATGATATTTCAGGCTCTCCAAGCCTAGAAGAGTCATTTTCATGTGGTGAATGCAGAAAAGTGGTTACAGAGGATTCGACGAGCATGTAATGTGAAGCATGCTTTCAGTAATTCCACCTTGCTCCCTCTTGCAACATGACGTTGCCCAAGTACAAAGCAATGATAACATATGGTATGATGGACAGCGTGAGATGGTTTTGCAAAACCTGTGACTGAAAGGTAATGAGCAAGACAGTAGTGATCAAACTGACGTTTACAAACGCCTTGCTGCCTTAGAAGACTCCAACATAGAAAAGATGACTGAAAGCTAAGTGGCCAAGTTTATGGAAGCAAAATCTGACTCAGATAAGCGCCAACTCAATGTGATAGTACACAGTGTTCCAGAGCCCCCACAAGAAGTAGAGGAATGAGATGGTGATATGAGACTCACAACCCCTGCTGAACGAAAGGATCATGATCTCAAGAAAATGGCCGAACTGCAGGACGTTCACAAAGATCTCAACCTCAGGGAGGCTGATGTTGAAGTGTATAACGTATAGGCACTCAAAGAGACGACGGAAAACCGTGCATGTTATGCGTGAGATTGCATCGCCTAGAGGTCAAGAAGAGACTGCTTGATAATGCTCGCAGTCTTAGAAAGAGTGCTGGTTGGACGAAGAATGTATTCATAAACCCGGACCTGACCCGTGCACAGCATGAAATGAATCGCCAAGCGAGAGATGAACTTAAATGCAGGAAGGAGAACGGTGAGAAAAACTTGATCATCAGAAACTTCAAAGTCGTGACAAGGCAAGACACTTTACAACCTGAAACTACATAGGACCTAGGCTCACATCAATGGACTGCTACAGACAATGTGCCAGTCCAAAGATTTTTGCAGCATTCCTACATGAGTAAAAACGCAATTAAATGTGTTGCTATAAACTTTGAAAGTATTTTTAATAAGATGGACGAGTTTCAAGCAAAGGTGAATGAGTTAAACCCAGATGTAGTTTTTGGTACTGAGTCATGGTAAATGGTAAATGGACTGCATTTATATAGCGCTTTTCTATCTGCATCAGATGCTCAAAGCAGTTTACAATTATGCCTCACATTCACCCCGATGTCAGGGTGCTGCCATACATGGCGCTCACTACACACCGGGAGCAATAGGGGATTAAGGACCTTGCCCAAGGGCCCTTAGTGATTTTCCAGTCAGGCGGGGATTTGAACCGAGGATCTTCTGGTCTCAAGCCCACCAATCTACTTGGTGTGGTGTATCGTAAAGGTGATAGTGATGACACACTGAACAGTTGTATAATGGAACAATTTGAGCTTGTTATGAGACTGAGTAATGGTAAGTGTTGATCAATGGAAATTTTAATTTGCCTAATATTGATTGGAATGATAATGTTGTAAAGGACAGTGGGACATCATTTTCCCAGGTGTTCTTTGATAAGGTAAATGACTTGTTCCTTTGTCAACATTTAACAGAGCTCACAAGGCAAAGGGGATTGGACACCCCAAAATGTCTTGACTTGGTTATATAAGCTAGTGAGTCAAATGTATCAAACATTGTGGTTGACAGTCCACTAGGTAAAGGTGATCACTGAGTGAACTTGTGGGACTAACAAGTTAGTTTAAAAAGAGTCTCTGAGAAAGAACTGTATAGATATGACTATCATAAGGCTGACTATAACAAAATGAGAGAATTGGTAACAGGTGTTGACTGGTCTACTGTTATTGAATCAGGCAATGTTGATGTATCCTGGAAATTCTTTCATCAAAGTTACTAGATGTTGTTGACATATGTGTGTTCTGGAAAGAGAATAAACCCACCTTGGTTTAATATCAAAGCCAAAAAAATGTGTTAAGAGAAAGTACTATGCCTGGTTAAGATACATAGAAACAAGGAGTTATGCTAGATATAGGGCATATGTGCATATGAGAAATAGAGTAACAAGAAAGTTGAGAAACATCAAGAGGGAGCTTTTTATTTATTTGTACATAAGTAGTAAAACCAAATGTAGATCTGGAGTGTTAAGAATTAAGGGTAGTAATGGGGTTGCAACTAGTGACCTCGAGACAGCTGAGGAACTTACGTTCTTCCAATCTGTGTATGTCAGAGAGGATGATAAAAAATTGATTTACTTCAATGATTTTGTACACAGTGTGCTAGATAAGAATGTGCCAGAACCCTTCAATTTTCTTGCTGTACCAAGTACTGTTTGTATTGAGGACGTGATCTTTACACAAGATGATGTTAAAAATGTGTTAAAAAATGTGAACCCAAACAAAGCCATGGGTCTGGATTATAGCCATCCTAGAGTGTTGAAAGAACTTGCAGACCTCGTATATTTACCTCTGTATTACATATTTAGACAGTCCTTGGATAATGGACTATTGGTTGATATGTGGAAAGTCACTAATGTTACTCCTATTTTTAAGAAGGGAGATAAAGCTCTGACTAAAAATTATAGACCTGTTAGTCTAACGTAGCAGGTGTGCAAATTATGTGAAAAAATGATTAGGCAAAGAATTGTAGTTTCTGGAAGAAAATAACATATTGTGTGATGAACAACATGGATTTAGGAAGGGAAGGTTGTGCCTGACAAACTTGTTGTTAGTTCATGTCCGTCCAAACACTGTACGTGTTCTCCAGCCGTGATGTCCAGATCCACAGATCTCCACAGCCACTCCTGTTGGTGGCCACACCTCCTGTCAGTTCAGCATGCACACCAACATGTCACTGTCTGTTTGCAAAGCCACACTCGTGGGGCATTTATGAAATGTGACGATCACTGTGGAGCTGGATGTGAAATTTGTCTAAATGTCATGCGAGTGGTGTTAGATGTTGGTGTGTGTCAGGTGGAATTTGGCATACACCTGCTGCGAGAGGGTTTGATGGGCTTTCACTGCTCACACTCTGTCTTTCAACCACTGGTGTGCGCAAATAGTTGTAGCAACAGGTGTACGCGGCGTTGGAGGCAGTGACGATTTTACACGTTTTGCATACGATTCCTGCTTCATGCACACTTCATGCACAATTTGACCAAATTCGCATCATGTGTGAAGGTGCTCTTAGTCACAGCTTCCTCCTGGAGCGGCAAATGGGACTGTCTTAAAAAAAGGGAAACATGATATTTTACCTGCAGTTTGCCAGAAAGTGCATGTCAGACTGAAGTCTTTTAATGATCAGTTTTCTGCAGAAGGAACGTTATCAACCAAGGGGGGAGGTGATGGTCTAGTGGTTAAAGCGTTGTGCTTGAGACCAGAGGATCCTCGGTTCACATCCCAGCGTGACTCGAAAATCACTAAGGGCCCTTGCGTAAGGTCCTTAATCCCCAAGTTGCTCCTGGTGCATAGTGAGTACCTTGTATAGCAGCGTTCTCACATTGGGGTGAATGTGAGGCGTTATTTGTAAAGCGCTCTGAGCATCTGACGCAGATGGAAAAGCGCTATATAAATGCAGTCCATTTACCATTTAACCAGTCATTTTTGCACTTACTGTGTTATAATGATGTGCTACTTCATTGTACTCCCTCCTGCACTGTCCTTACAAGGACTATAGGTGTTTTCTTCTGGTGTTTCCTTGTGAGTGTTGTCTTCAGTTACTAATAGTGTGTAAAATTCCCATCGTCTCCCAAGTGACAAGGATTCTTAGTTTTCTCCAGCAGGCACCATTTCCATTATTCATAAACGATTATTATTTGTGCTCCAGTGACTCTTGAGTTTGACTTTTGGGTTATACCTTGATGTCTCAGGGACACTGTTGTTATTTTTGGACTACCCTTGAGTTTTTGGCAATAAAGTCTGCTTACACATTGCTAAATGTTGCTGTTCACTGTGAAGAGGTCCACAACCTTGAACCTTGACCTAAACCAGCATTTCAGTGCAAAACTAAACCAGAAGTAAACTATTTCACACACACGCACACAAACACACACACCGATGCAGGCATGCACACACACACACACACACACACACACACACACACACACACACACACACACACACACACACACACACACGTACATACTTGCAATAGACTTACACTACCCACTCACTGCATGAAGCAAGGGATACAATGGACAATTGGAGTCCAGCACACAATTTTTTTTTTTTGACATTTTCAAGACAGTTATTAATGCAAGTTAGTTCAATCAGGAAAGTATTTAACAAACGTGTCATGTCTGCAGCAGGGGAACAAGAAAAGAGATTTTTTTTGGTGTTATATTTTTTGGCAGCTCAGAATTTGCATCAGGTTGCTTATTTGCTCATTTTAACAGTCCACATATTTGCAGATTGCAAAATGACTGACACTTCAAGCCTCACAGAATGTTGCCATTTTGATACTTTTGTAGCAGCCTCACTTTTTTTCCTTTTTTTCATGCTCCCGTGACGAAATGAGTCAAATTTTCGTGACTTTTTTGACTCACTATTACTAATCCTACTCCTACCCCCGGCCCTAACCTTAACCATAACTTAATCTTACTCTTTCCCCCCACCCTAACCATAACCACCCCAACCCCCCGCTTCACTTTTAATTTCGTGCAGCCATCACGAAATGAATTAGAATGAATTTGTGCTGCCGTGATGAAAATGAGGCGTTTTTCGTCACAATATCACGAACCAATAGATTAATGTACATTTCGTGCTGCTGAAGCATGACTTGCTGTGAGACCAGGTTGTTTGTAGTGATAAATCCCTAAAATTTGCTGACAGACAGAACAAATTATACTTCCAACATCATTCACCAATATTATAGCATATAAATCCACTTACTTTGGCATAATTAGCCTTTTTGTCTAGCAGATTTAAACCCAAACTGTTGAATATTAGGGCTCTCACACACACACACACACACACACACACACACACTTTCAACCACTTATTCCAATTAAGGGTCACGGGGGGCTGGAGCCTATCCCAGCAGCCATAGAGGATGAGGCGGGGTACACCCTGGACAGGACACAAGTCTGTCGCAGAGCCACATATAGACAAACAGACACATTCATAACCACACACACACCTATGGACAATTTAAAGTTTCCAATCCACCTAGCATGCAATCAAGCTTGGGTAGGATTACTTTGAAATGTAATCTAATAGTAATCAGATTACAAGTAATACAAATGTATGTACATACATACGTGTAACTGTAACATACATACAGCAGGGGATACTGCTGACAGACTTACGCAAACCGAGGCAGCGGCGGAGGGACGAGGTTGGCCTGTGAGCTAACCGAGACAGCGGCGGAGGAGCGAAATTGGCCCGTGAGCTAACCGAGGAGTGAGGTTGGCCTGTGAGCTAACCGAGGCAGCGGCGGAGGGACAAGGTTGGCCTGTGAGCTAACCGAGACAGCGGCGGAGGAGCGAAGTTGGCCCGTGAGCTAACCGAGGAGCGAGGTTGGCCTGTGAGCTAACCGAGGCAGCGGCGGAGGGACGAGGTTGGCCTGTGAGCTAACCTAGACAGTGGCGGAGGAGCGAAATTGGACCGTGAGCTAACCGAGGAGCGAGGTTGGCCTGTGAGCTAACCGAGGCAGCGGCGGAGGGACGAGCTTGGCCTGTGAGCTAACCGAGACAGCGGCGGAGGAGCGAAGTTGGCCTGTGAGCTAACCGAGGAGCGAAGTTGGCCCGTGAGCTAACCGAGGAGCGAGGTTGGCCCGTGAGCTATCCGAGGCAGCAGCGGAGGAGTGAGGTTGGCCCGTGAGCTAACCGAGGAGCGAGGTTGGCCTGTGAGCTAACCGAGACAGCAGCGGAGGAGCGAAGTTGGCCCGTGAGCTAACCGAGGAGCGAGGTTGGCCTGTGAGCTAACCGAGGCAGCGGCGGAGGGACGAGGTTGGCCTGTGAGCTAACCGAGACAGCGGTGGAGGAGCAAAGTTGGCCCGTGAGCTAACCGAGGAGCGAGGTTGGCCTGTGAGCTAACCGAGGCAGCGGCAGAGGGACGAGGTTGGCCTGTGAGCTAACCGAGACAGCGGCGGAGGAGCGAAATTGGACCGTGAGCTAACCGAGGAGCGAGGTTGCCCTGTGAGCTAACCAAGGCAGCGGCGGAGGGACGAGGTTGGCCTGTGAGCTAACCTTGACAGCGGCGGAGGAGCGAAGTTGGCCCGTGAGCTAACCGAGGAGCGAGGTTGGCCCGTGAGCTATCCGAGGCAGCGGCGGAGGAGTGAGGTTGGCCCGTGAGCTAACCGAGGAGCGAGGTTGGCCTGTGAGCTAACTGAGACAGTGGCGGAGGAGCAAAGTTGGCCCGTGACCTAACTGAGGCAGCGGCGGAGGAGTGAGGTTGGCCCGTGAGCTAACCGAGGAGCGAGGTTGGCCTGTGAGCTAACTGAGACAGTGGCGGAGGAGCGAAGTTGGCCCGTGACCTAACTGAGGCAGCGGCGGAGGAGTGAGGTTGGCCCGTGAGCTAATCGAGGCAGCAGCGGAGGAGCGAGGTTGGCCCGTCAGCTAACCGAGGCAGTGGCGGAGGAGCGAGGTTGGCCCGTCAGCTAACCGAGGCAGCGGCGGAGGAGCGAGGTGGGCCTGTCAGCTAACCGAGGCAGCGGCGGAGGAGCGAGGTTGGCCCGTGAGCTAACCGAGGCAGCGGCGGAGGAGCGAGGTTGGCCCGTGAGCTAACCGAGGCAGCGGCGGAGGAGCGTGGTTGGCCCGTCAGCTAACCGAGGCAGCGGCGGAGGAGCGAGGTTGGCCCGTCAGCTAACCGAGGCAGCGGCGGAGGGACGAGGTTGGCCCGCGAGCTATCCGAGGCAGTGGCGGAGGAGCGAGGTTGGCCCGTCAGCTAACCGAGGCAGCGGCGGAGGAGCGAGGTTGGCCTGCGAGCTAACCGAGGCAGCGGCGGAGGAGCGAGGTTGGCCAGTGAGCTAACTGAGGTAGCAGTGGACGGCGGAGGAGAGAGGCTGAGGTACAGAGAGAGTGGTTGGTGGGGAAAACTGCCTGAGTGGCTGGTCCAGAGAGATCTGTCCGGCAGGGAAACATTGTGGTTGACCGGTGAGGCAACTAAAAGTAGTCGGCTATAAGCAGGCGGTGTGCTGGCAGCTAGCAGCTTAGCATAAGTAACAGGACCGAGCTTATTAACCATTATGGGGCCAAAAAAAGAGCGGCACAGAGACATCAGAGTCAAACATAAGATCAGTCCAACCATTGAAAAGGAGCTAGAGGATATTAAGAAGTCTCTGAACTTTATAACACTGGACATGCAAAACATATCGAACCAACAAAAAACAATTATAGACTTAATGGCCCAAGTGAATGAACTCAAACAGCAAAATATGGAGAAAGACGTGAAGATTAAAACTCTTGAAAATAGAGTATCAGAGCTTGAACAATATTCCAGGATAAATGATCTTATGGTTACAGGCCTTGACATCAAACCAAGAACTTATGCAAGAGCAGTAATCAACGAAGAGGAGCCTACTGACAAAGACCTGGAATCAATGGAGCAGCAGGTGGTCACCTTCTTTGTTACCAAAGGACTTACAATGAACATGCAGGATGTAGAGGCATGTCATCTGTTGCCCCGAAAAGACAAGCAACAAAAATCAGCAATAATAGTAAGGTTTGTTAATAGGAAACATAAGTTAACCATATTAAAGCAGGGAAAGAAACTTAAAGGGACCAAGGTATACATAAACGATCATCTGACCAAAAAAAAATGCAGATATAGCTAGAAACGCCCGTCTACTAAAGAAACAAAACAAAATCCAAGGAACATGGACCTCTAACTGCAGAGTTTACATAAAACTATTCGGTACACCAGAAGAAGCTAAGGTACTATGCATCAAAGAAGAACATGAACTGAACAAATACAATTGAAAAATGAAATATAAATAAAAAATCTAGATAGTTTTACCTTCAATTCAAAATGACAAATTAAACATTAACAATTCCCTGCCCATAGAGGACAATGAAAGTACAAAACCAAGAAATGCAATTTAAAACTTTTGAATGTAGTGAATCTAAAATGCAACATGTTATAGATGAAGTCGACCCGGATATAAACTTTTACAATGACATAAATGATGACAGCATGTATTATCAAGACCAGCAAATACCAACTCATAAACCTAATGAGATGTTGTCAATTGTCCACTTTAATAGTCGCAGCCTTCATGCAAATTTTGAAAAGATAAAAGATTACTTGAACCAATTGGGTACTTTGTTTAATGTATTAGCAATTTCAGAAACTTGGATAAAAAATGATGAAACAAACAACTTTATGTTAGAAGATTATGAGATGTTTGCACAGAGCAGAAACAAAAAAAAAAAAATGGAGGTGGTGTGGCATTATATGTGGATAAAAACTTACATGCAAAACAGATTGACAACATGACATTGGCTATTGATGATATTATGGAGTGTATAACAATTGAATTGATAATGGAAAACAGAAAAAATATATTGATTACGTGTGTTTACAGATCTCCTGGATCAAGTATTGAAATGTTTACGGAACTAATGCATAACTTGTATACGAAAATGGAACATAAAGATATTTTTATATGTGGGGATTTTAACATAAATTTATTAAAAATTAGTACACATAAGACTACGGAAAATTTTATAGATACTATGTATAGCTTGTCATTCCATCCACAAATAACTAAACCAACCAGAATCACTGCACAGAGTTCATTACTAATTGATAATATTTTCACTAACATATTAAACAATGACATTTCCAGTGGCATATTAATAAACGATATAAGTGACCACTTACCAGTATTTTTAACTATGAAAATAAGTTATAACTATAGGAAAGCCAAGAAAAATATTAAGATTACTAATTTCATAAGAGTAAAAACAAATGAATCAATAATGATATTCAAACAAAGTATATTAAAACAAGACTGGAAAGTAATATTAGATGAAACTGAGGTTAACTCGGCTTATAACACTTTTTTGAATAAATTTTTGACTGTCTATGATGCCCTGTGAAATCAATCCAAATCAAACAACAAGCTAAAACCAACCCATGGATGACAAGCAGTTTAATTAATGCATGTAAAAAGAAAAACTGGCTATACAGGGTATTTATTAAAGAAAGAACAATCAAAACAGAAAATAAATATAAAATATAGAAAAATAAGTTGACATGTGTATTAAGAAATTGTAAAAAGATGTATTATAAAACACAACTAGAACAAAACAAGGGAAATATTAAAGGCCTCTGGAATGTAATAAATAGTGTCATCAGGAAAAAGGAGAACCATAGTACCTTGCCGGACTATTTCACTGACAGTGATAAAAAGATCTATAACAACGAAGAGCTAGTAAATGCATTTAATCATTATTTTGTCAATATAGGGCCAGAATTGGCAGCTGAAATAAAAATGCCATATTCAGCCTCAGAAATAGGTACTGAACAAGTAAACTCAAATTCATTCTTTCTATCAGCAACAGACGAAATGGAAATAATAAACACTGTTAGTGAATTGAAGGCAAAAAAATCAGTAGATTGCAATAAGTTGGACACTACAATAATTAAACAAGTCATTAATGAAATTGCAAAACCTCTAAGTCATATCTATAACTTATCTTTTATTAATGGAGAGTTTCCAAGTCAAATGAAGATTGCCAAAATTACACCTATAAATAAAAGTGGAGATCTATTCTCAAATTATAGACCTATATCTGTTATCTCAATTCTCAAAAATTTTAGAAAAACTATATACAGTATGATTAGATCAATACATTAAGAAGTTCAAGATATTAAATGATAACCAGTATGGTTTCAGAAAAAAATAGATCAACAACTTTAGCTTTAATTGATTTAGTGGAAGAAATAACAAATAATATTGATAAAAAGAAACATACAGTGGCGATCTTCATTGACTTAAAAAAGGCGTTTGATACCATTAACCACAACATATTATTACGTAAATTGGAAAAAAAATTTGCATAAGGGGTATTGCACTAAATTGGCTCCAATCTTATTTAAACAACAGGCAACAATATGTACAAATAGGAGAATATAAATCTTTGTTTAAACAGATACATTGTGGAGTTCCACAAGGGTCCGTTTTAGGACCTAAACGTTTTTTAATTTATATTAATGACTTGCAATTCATCTCTGAAAAACTGAAATTTATCCTCTTTGCTGATGACACAACGATAGTATGTTCTGGGGAAAACCTGGAACAACTTATGATCGAAATGCAAATAGAAATTATTAAATTAAAAAATTGGTTTGATAGTAATAAATTGTCACTTAATATTTCAAAGACAACATTAATGCTCTTTGGAAACCGAGAAATGAAAACAAAAGTAAATCTTAAAATTGACATGGTTCCTATTGAAAGGATTAACCAATATAGATTTTTAGGAATAATAATCAATCACAGGATGTGCTGCAAACCCCACATTGCTAGCATACAATCCAAAATGGCCAGAACTATTTCCATAATGGGGAAAGTCAAACATTTCTTTGATCAGGAGTCCTTATGTATTATTTATTGCACATTAATATTACCTTATATTAGCTATGGCATTGAGGTATGGGGTAATACATATAAAAGTAATGTAGACACGGGCAATAAGAATCATCCATAATGTAGGCTTCAGAGATCATACGAGTACACTGTTTTTACAATCCAAAATACTAAAATTTAGAGGTCTTGCAGAATTTAAAACTTTACAAATTATTTTTAAAGTGAAACAAAATCTACTATCAGATAACCTCCAAAAATTGTTTAGTGAAAGAGAGGGAGATTACAATCTAAGAAGGAAATATAATTTTAAAAAACAGTGTGCTCGTACAACAATGAAACAAATGTGCCTTACGAGACGGGGTGGATTTATGGAATAACCTAACTGAGGACATCAAAGTATGTACTACAGTACATCAATTCAAAAGAAATTTAAAACTCAAAATATTAAAAAAATATGAAACTGAATAACATAATTCTTAGAATACATACAGGTGTTCATGTTTGTGGATCTAAACTGTTATATTATTTGGTCATGACGAATGTATGGGAAATATGAATGCACACGAGTTGCCGATGATACATGTGTGTGGGAAAAAAAAAAAAATATTTATATATATATATATATATATATATATATATATATATATATATATATATATATATATATATATATATATTATATCATCAAGTTTAATCGAATATAGGTAAATGTGCGTGCATGCATGCATGGGCTTGGGTGCCCATGGGTGCATGTATGTGGGTTAAAAGTGTTATATTGTCAAATCTCATTGAATTTAGTGTGTGTATTGGTGTATGTAAGGGTATTTGTGTATAGAGGTAGTGTATTTATGTAAATAGATGTTGATATGTATAATGCAAGGTGTGTGTTTATATAGGTATATATGATCTCAAAATTATTTTATTTATTCTTGTCTGCGTAGTCAAAAATAAAACATGTGAAAGGGGGTAGAAAATATAAGTTTTACTTCATTCTACTCCCTTTGAGTAATGTACGGATTTTCAAAGATGAATGTGTGCAATGTATAAATGTTTTTAACTTGCTCAATAAAGTATTCATCATAACCCACATGTATTCTTTCAAAGTAATCCTACCCAACCTTGCATGGAATGTCTTTGAATGTGAGAGGAAGCCAGAGCACCCGGTGAGAACCCATGCAAACACGGGGAGAACATTCAAACTCCGCATAGAAAGGCCACAGGTGGGAATCGAACCCATGGCCTTCTTGCTATGAGGCAACAGTGCTAATCACTAAGCCACCGTGCTGAGTATTAGGGCTGATCATGTTATATAGTGAAAAAATAAAAGTTGTGAGAGACTTTGGGCCAAATGTTTTTGTTACACTTGGGGTTTTATAGGTGCAGGCCAAATTTGAACTCAATCAGATAAGATTTAGAGGTCCCCCAGAGTGACACATTTTCCTTCGCTGGCAAGGCAATGGGAGAAGACTCTGATGCCATTATTTTTCTTTTATAGGTACACGTGATGGCTTCTAATTGCAAAACGTGGTGGTTGATTGGTCAACCCAGAGGAGAACATTATTCAAATTACTGGATTACTACATTGCATGTTTGGGGAAAATGGTTGCTTTGTGGGGGACCCCTAAACAATGTCCGATTACAATAAAATCTGGCACAGATCTTTTATGGAACAAAAACAACATCTGGCCCAAACGATTTTGTAAAATTTGACATTTTGAACAGGTCTACTGAGTATGCTGGTATCCATTGTAGGAAAGCCCTTTATTGTTATGATGAGAAAGTGAGGCTGAGGTTACGTGGTTTTGTGTTAATTCTGTTGCCAATGAAACAGAATTCCCAAGAAACAGCAAGGATCTGACAGACAACAGCAACAAAGCAGATTACATTTTCACTTTTGGGTTTCAAAGGAAGAAAAGAAAACAGAAACAACACAGGAAATTGACTACAGGGGGAGAGGGAAGATGGAAAATCAAAGACTACTACATCTAAGGTAAGTTATTTGATCTGTCCTTAACTGGCATTTTCCTGTTGCATAACACTGATTTGATGAGTTCTTTTTTCCCCTTTTATAAAATGCATTGACCATTTATATTGGAAAATTTATACCAATGGCATGGTAGTTCACTTCAGCACTTACACAATAAACAAACAAAACCTACTGAAAATAAAGGCTGATGACATGGTTTAATCACTACTAATTATCCAGCCACTCACCATTTTCAAAATATGCAGTATTTTAAGCTGTGACTTTGACATAGTGACTGATGAATCCTATTATTAGGTTTTCACTCATTTTCCGTGCCTGCTTTACTACAATTAAGAATTACCGGAGACTATCACAGTAGCCATGGGCCAAAGGCGGGGTATACCCTGAACAGAATGCCAGTCTATGACAGATTGACTGTTTGCCACATATAGACAAACAGACTTAGTCACACTCACACCTACCACCGAGCTAAAATTTCCAATTCACTTAACCTGGATGTCTTTGTACTGTATGTGGGACAAAGCTGGGGCACCAAGAGGAAACCCATGTGAACACAGACAGAACATGCAAACTCAACACAAAAAGGCTCGGTTGGGAAGTGAAGTGTTCTAGTTTAAAAAAATATATATGTTGCATATTACATCCAAACATAATCAAAATTGTTTTCTGCCAATAAAAAAAGCTCCCTCCATTTTTGTTTTTTTTTTGTTTGTTTTTTTATGTATTTTGTACTGGGAAGCAAATTTTGGGGAATATTTGGAAACACAAATTAACAAAAAAAAGAAGACAATTCGCATCAATGTTTCTCTGGGAATCTCACTGAATTAGTACTTACAACTTCATGTCACGAGTGTGGGCTGAATATCACATGGTCTGGTAGAGAAAATACAGTGAAAAATCACGAATAGTCCACATACATGTCACTGCAGTGTCGCTCAAATGCCACAAGGATCTTACTGATTTGCGCATGAATATTAAATGGTATGCTCACGGATATTGAGCACCACTCACAGCTGAAGAAATGATGTGTGCAAACAAAGTGCTCAGTATGGGTGTGGAGTGCTATTTGTATGTGAAAAGAGGCTGTGGTAATACCTAAGTCTGTAGCCATGGAAGGCACCTCTGCTCCTCTCCTTGAGCTCCTCCATGTGCGCAAAGCACTTCTTGGTGCACTGGAATAATGACGTCTCTGATGCAGTGCGGCACAATGTCCAACAGTACTTTGGAGATGTGTGTCTTTTGACTTGATTTATTATACATAAAATATATATAATACAGTATATAAAAGTGCTGAGGTCAGCACAATAAATCATAAAAGTTATTTCTATTGTGCCCTTTAGTAAAATAAATAAATAAATAAATAATTCTAGCATCATCCAGGCTGCTGTGCGCATCCGCATCTTTTGTCTTGATTTATTCTTCAATAACTTATATGTACATTAAATATATGTAACACAATATATAAAATTGCAGAGGTCTATTTCTATTGTGCTCCTTAGTAAAATAAAAATAAATTAATCTGGAGTGCTGGCGTCATTCAGGGTGCTGTGCGCATGCACAATGTTTTGGAGCTGGAGCTTATTTTCGTGGTGATCCTCCAATAAAAGTAACAATACAAATACTACTTCTGGAGTGCTGGCATCATCCTATTCCTCTCCCACACAGGTGTCATTCAGGCCACTGCCCCTATGTGCACACCATGGCTGATGAATAAAACTTATATCCATTATGCTTTTCAATAAAAATAACAAAAACAGGATAAATCCAGAATGATTGGCTCCTCTGCTGCTGGACAGGACTCTTGCAGACTGCTGACTGTGCTTGCTACCTGGCTCATTGACTTGCTCGGCCCATTTCAGAAGCACTATTCCTCTCCGATCATCTCCGCTATTTTGTTATTTTTGCTATTTTATTTATTTCCGCTATCACTCACAATGTAGTTTCATCCGTCGTCAACCCCTTACACAGTTGTTTACCATTTCTTGCAGATTCTGACTCCTGGAAGAGTACATGATACCCACTTCACTCTTTGGCAAGGAACTCTGTTGCACCAGTTTTTGTTAACAGTTCAAAAATCAAGCGGCATGTGTGCGATGCATTGCGACCCACACAAGGGGATGGCAAACCCCTGTGAACATTGTGAACATTGAAATTTCATAAAATCCTTTCCAAATGCCATTGGCAAATTGTCACAGCTCAGTGAGATACTACCGTAACCAATGGATTACATGTTGCATGCGCTTGAATAGGAAAATCTTTACTTATTTATTAATTTCAGACATTCAAAATGACAAGGAAACATACATTGATAGGAAAAAGGAGGAGAATGTTACCAGCTGAAGAAAAGAAAAAAAAGAACTTACAAAGCAACTGACAACACTTTTTAACAAACATGATCAGTAGTTGTTTTTACCATCTCGTAGTGACAGGTAATCAACACACTATTACACACACACACACACACACACACACACACACACACACACACAGAAACACGGTGTCTACTCCTGCTTGTTATCCCAGCAGTCATAGGGCAAGAGGTGGGGTACATGCTGGACAAGATGCCAGTCCATCACAGGACCAGATATAGACAGACAAACACATTCACACACACACACACACACACACACACACACACACACACACACACACACACACACACACACACACACACACACACACACACACACACACCAACTGTCAATGTAGATTCACAAATTAATTTATTATGCATGTCTTTGGAAGTAAACAGAAGCTGGAACAGAAGGAACCCAGGTAAACATGGGGAGAACATGAAAACTTCTACACAGAAAGGATCAGGCAAGTTAGCAAATCCCAGGATGTTCTTAATGTGAGTCAAGGGTGCTAACTAAGCCACTGTGCCGTGCTTTTCATGTACTCAGCTAACAGTAATGATTACAAAAAACTCCTGTGGACAGAATAATAATTAGATCAAAGGGATCAAGAAATGCAATGAATCAAACAAATTTTTAATGGTTTATAGGTTCTATAAATAATAAGGTCTATGTATTATCTCCTTGCGCTTGCGAGAGTACAAATATGGATTTATGTGACATATATCAGAGGTCTAGACCTACTCATTTAAGTCCTATAAATTTAATGTAACATCACAATCTTGTATATATCTTATAATCTTATATATATATATATATATATATATATATATATATATATATATATATATATATATATAGATGTTGGCACTCACAATTTTGCTGTTCCTAACTCGTATCAGGTGGTGGACATTGTTTTTTGTCACATAAAATTATCTCTTGGGACATTTGAAAGCACTCTTTCCCATTCCAGTCTTTCCCTCTGCACTGCTTCAGATTTGCATTGATCCTTTGCTCTCAATCGATAATAATTAGAAAAGCGTTTAATGACTTTGTGAACTCCTAACCCCAGATGTTACACAACTGCACAGTGAAGAGGTCTGCTGTTTAAGTGGAGGAGTTTAAAAACAGTGTAGTGCTTTCAAGTGTTTGCTGCAGATTTCAAGCAGCCTTTTAGGATAAGAGGACAGACAAATCAGGATGGGTATTTATTACACAAAATGCAGTGTGCCCAGAGTTTTTTCAAGGTTATTCAATTTATTTCAAATCAAAACAAAGCTGCCTCAAGGCGTTTGTGTTGTGAAAGTGTAGGAACACGGACCCACAACAGGGGGCGCAAATGAACGGACAATGGAGAAGATAAATAACAAGTTTTACTATTGTGAAACGAGCACAACCAATACAACAATCAACAATTTGGGGTTAAGCCGAATTCTGCTGGTGTCGTGTGGGCAGGCTCGAAGGTAGGAGACGTCCGTCCAAGTCGAACCGGAACCATCCAGATCTCCTCTGCCACCGAACCCTGGAAGTACTGGAACCGCCAAGTCCCAAATTCCCAGGTGGCCACTGCCTCCGCTCGTCGGATCCGGTACTGCTGGCAAGAGAGAGCAACAAACACACAGGTGTGGATGCGGCTGCACCCAATAACACGGAGAGGGGAGAAGCCGCCTCCACCTCTCGTCACAAAAAAAGCAGGAAGGTGAGTACTTATCTAATCACTCGGCCTGCGGTAGTCAGCTGTCCTGAAAGGTTTAACAAGTGTTATCAATTAACACAGAATATGCTGCAGAGAATGTTACCTCTATCTCAAGGCGATATCTCGGCACTGAGGTGGAGACGCCGTCCTGCTGATATACCTCCGTGCTGAGTGGAACAGCTGTGTCCAGTGATGGGTGACAGCTGTCACCCTGGCTGCTCTCGTGAGGCGGCAGCGCCCTCTGGTGCCTGGAGCCCGCACTCCAGGCAGGGCGCCCTCTGGTGGTGGTGGGCCAGCAGTACCTCCTCTTCAGCGGCCCACACAACAGGACCCCCCCCTCAACGGGCGCCTCCTGGCGCACGACCGGGCTTGTCCGGATGGCGACGGTAGAAGTCGGCCAGGAGGGCCGGGTCCAGGATGAAGCCCTTCTTCACCCAGGAGCGTTCTTCGGGACCGTACCCCTCCCAGTCCACCAGGTACTGAAAACCCCGACCCATTCGACGGACGTCAAGGAGCCGGCGCACTGTCCAAGCCGGTTCCCCGTCGATGATCCGGGCAGGAGGTGGTGCCGGACCCGGGGCGCAGAGGGGTGAGGTGTGATGGGGTTTTATCCGGGAAACATGAAATACTGGATGGATCCGCAGTGAGGCCGGGAGCTGGAGCCTCACTGCGGCGGGGTTGATGACTTTAAGGATCTTGAAGGGTCCGATGTATCGTTCCTGGAGTTTTGGGGAGTCCACTTGTAGAGGAATGTCCTTGGTGGATAACCACACCTCCTGCCCAGGACGATACGTAGGGGCCGGGGCCCGTCGCCGGTCTGCATGTGACAAAGTCCAGGCCGATGTGGGACCAGGGGCGATGTGGGACGGGCAGCGGCTGTAGCAGCCCTGAGGTCTTTCGATGGTCGGCCTTGCCCCTGGCGCAGGTGGTACAGGCCTGGACGTAGTCCCGGACGTCGGCCTCCAGGGACGCTCACCAGAAGCGCTGCCGGACGACTGCCACGGTCCTTCGCACCCCAGGGTGACAGGAGAGCTTAGAACCATGACAGAAGTCCAGCACCGCAGCTCTGGCTTCCGGTGGGACGTAGAGTCTGTTCTTTGGTCCGGTTCCGGGGTCCGGGTCTCGGGTCAGGGCCTCCCGGACGGTCTTCTCCACGTCCCAGGTGAGGGCGGCCACGATAGCGGACTCCGGGATGATGGGATCCGGGGGATCCGACGGTTCCGTCTTGACTTCGTCTTCGTGTACCCGGGACAATGCATCCGATCTCTGATTCCTGGTCCCGGGACGGTAGGTAATCCGGAAGTCAAAACGGCCAAAGAACAGTGACCAGCGGGCTTGCCTGGGGTTCAGCCGCTTGGCGGTCCTGATGTACTCCAGGTTCCAATGGTCAGTGAAAACCGTGAATGGCACGGATGTTCCCTCCAACAGATGTCTCCACTCTTCGAGGGCCTCTTTCACCGCAAGGAGTTCTCAATTGCCGACGTCATAGTTCCGTTCGGCCGGGGTCAACCTGCGGAAAAAATAGGCACACGGGTGAAGGACCTTATCGGTCTTCCCGCTCTGGGAGAGCACGGCTCCTATCCCTGAGTCCGAGGCGTCCACTTCAACCACTAACTGGCGGCTAGGATCTGGCTGCACCAGAATGGGTGCAGACGAGAAGCGCCGTTTCAACTCCTTGAACGCGGCATCGCACCGGTCCGACCAGGTGAAGGGGACTTTTGGTGAGGTCAGGGCTGTCAGGGGGCTAACTACCTGACTGTAGCCCTTAATGAACCTCCTGTAGAAATTAGCAAAGCCGAGGAACTGTTGCAGCTTCCTACGGCTTGTGGGTTGGGACCAGTCTCTCACCGCCGCCACCTTGGCCGGATCAGGAGCGACGGAGTTCGGGGAGATGATGAACCCCAAGAAGGACAAAGACGTGCGGTGGAACTCACACTTCTCGCCCTTCACAAACAAGCGATTCTCCAACAACCGCTGTAGGACCTGACGGACATGCCGGACATGAGTCTCAGGATCCGGGGAAAAGATGAGTATATCGTCTAGATACACGAAGACGAACCGGTGCAGGAAGTCCCGCAAGACATCGTTTACCAACGCTTGGAAAGTCGCGGGAGCATTAGTGAGACCGAACGGCATGACCAGGTACTCAAAATGACCTAACGGGGTGTTAAACGCCGTCTTCCACTCATCTCCCTTCCGGATCCGAACCAGATGGTACGCATTCCTAAGATCAAGCTTGGTGAAAATCCTGGCTCCATGCAAGGGGGTGAACACTGAATCCAATAAGGGCAACGGGTATCGGTTGCGAACCGTGATTTCGTTCAACCCCCTGTAATCAATGCATGGACGAAGCCTGCCATCTTTTTTACCCACAAAAAAGAAACCAGCACCCATCGGAGAGGTGGAATTCCGGATCAACCCGGCAGCTAATGAGTCCCGGATGTAGGTCTCCATTGATTCGCGCTCCGGCCGTGAGAGGTTGTACAGCCTACTGGACGGGAACTCACTGCCTGGCACCAAATCAATGGCACAATCATACGGGCGGTGCGGAGGAAGCGTGAGAGCCAGATCCTTGCTGAACACGTCCGCAAGACCGTGGTACTCCGCCGGCACCGTCCTCAGATTGGGCGGGACTCTGACCTCCTCCTTAGCTTGGGAGCCAGGAGGAACCGAGGAACCTAGACACTCCCGATGGCAGGTCTCGCTCCACTGTACCACTACCCTGGACGGCCAATCGATCCGGGGATTGTGCTTCAACATCCAGGGAAAACCCAGAACCACACGGGAGGTGGCCTGAGTCACAAAGAACTCGATCACCTCCCGGTGGTTACCTGACACCACCAGAGTTACTGGTGGTGTCTTATGCGTGATCGGCGGGAGTAGGGAGCCATCTAGTGCCCGAACCTGTACAGGCGAGGTAAGAGCCACCAGAGGGAGCCCTATCTCCCTGGCCCATCTACTGTCTAGCAGATTCCCCTCAGAGCCCGTGTCCACCAGTGCTGGGGCCTTCAGGGTTGAATCCTCATATAGGATCGTGACTGGGAGTCGTGTGGCAATGTGGGTGTGTCCCACGTGAATGTCTCGGCCCACCCTTAGCCCAGTCTCTAGGGGCGGGCGTTGGAGTTTAACCGCTCGGGGCAGTCGTTTGCAAGATGCTCAATCGAGCCACAAACAAAACAAGCTCCGTGGGCCTGCCTCCTTTGTGCTCCAGGTGCCCGAAATGTTGCCCTGCTCGTGTCCATAGCATCGTCAGCAGGGGGAGCCGTAGCCGCACGGAGCGCAGGAACAGGGGAGCGTGGGGAGGGCGGAGCTCAGTCGGAACCGGAAGGGAGAGGAACGACGCGTGCCTGGCCACGCCCTTCGCCTCGTTCCCGACGGCGTTCTTCTAACCGGTTGTCGAGTCGTATGACTAGATCGATGAGCCCATCTAAATCCCGCGGTTCGTCCTTCGCCACCAGGTGCTCTTTTAGGACCAGTGACAGTCCGTTTACAAAGGCGGCGCGGAGGGCAGTGCTATTCCAGCCGGACCTCGCAGCCGCGATGCGGAAGGCGACTGCATAGGCAGCTGCGCTCTGACGCCCCTGTCTCATTGACAGTAGCACGGTTGAAGCGGTCTCTCCTCTATTGGGGTGATCGAACACCGTTCTGAGCTCCCGCACAAACCCATCGTATGTATGAAGGAGCCGTGAGTTCTGCTCCCAGAGCGCTGTAGCCCGAGCGCGTGCCTCCCCGCGAAGCAGGTTTATTACATAAGCTACTTTGCTAGCGTCAGTCGCGTACATCACGGGACGCTGTGCGAAGACGAGCGAACACTGCATAAGGAAATCCGCGCACGTCTCCACACAGCCTCCGTACGGTTCTGGAGGGCTTATGTATGCTTCTGGGGACGGAGGGAGGGGCCGTTGAACGACCAGTGGAACGTCACTATTACGCGCAGGGTCCTCGGGAGGGAGAGCCGCAGCGGCGCCCGAAGGGCGTGCTTCCACTTGTGCGGCGAGAGCCTCCACCCTGCGGTTTAGGAGAACGTTCTGCTCGGTCATAAAATCCATCCAAGTGGTGAAAGCAGTGAGGATCCGCTGCAACTCACCGATTACCCCTCCCGAAGACGCCGACGCGCCCTGTTCTTCCATTGGCCGTTCAACAGCCGGTTGACGCCCCTCGGGATCCATGACGCTGGCCGAGATATCCTGTTGTGAAAGTGTAGGAACACGGACCCACAACAGGGGGCGCAAATGAACGGACAATGGAGAAGATAAATAACAAGTTTTACTATTGTGAAACGAGCACAACCAATACAACAATCAACAATTTGGGGTTAAGCCGAATTCTGCTGGTGTCGTGTGGGCAGGCTCGAAGGTAGGAGACGTCCGTCCAAGTCGAACCGGAACCATCCAGATCTCCTCTGCCACCGAACCCTGGAAGTACTGGAACCGCCAAGTCCCGAATTCCCAGGTGGCCACTGCCTCCGCTCGTCGGATCCGGTACTGCTGGCAAGAGAGAGCAACAAACACACAGGTGTGGATGCGGCTGCACCCAATAACACGGAGAGGGGAGAAGCCGCCTCCACCTCTCGTCACAAAAAAAGCAGGAAGGTGAGTACTTATCTAATCACTCGGCCTGCGGTAGTCAGCTGTCCTGAAAGGTTTAACAAGTGTTATCAATTAACACAGAATATGCTGCAGAGAATGTTACCTCTATCTCAAGGCGATATCTCGGCACTGAGGTGGAGACGCCATCCTGCTGATATACCTCCGTGCTGAGTGGAACAGCTGTGTCCAGTGATGGGTGACAGCTGTCACCCTGGCTGCTCTCGTGAGGCGGCAGCGCCCTCTGGTGCCTGGAGCCCGCACTCCAGGCAGGGCGCCCTCTGGTGGTGGTGGGCCAGCAGCACCTCCTCTTCAGCGGCCCACACAACAGTTTGACTCAAATAAGGTCTCACTTTACCAGCCCCTACAGCAAGCACACAGGTGACAGTGGTAAAAACTCCCTCTGATGATACTGAGGAAGAAACCTCAAGTAGACTAGAGTCAGAGGGGCAATCCACTGCTTAGTCAGTTCTAATAGTGACAAGGTTCTTACAAAGTTTTACAAAGCTGAAGAAACAGAAAATCGAAAACATCTGCTGTATCAGCTTAAGGCATGACATCTCGTAGTCACTCCGGCATCCCATTGTCCACAGATGCCAATCACAGGCAATGCCCTCTGCACCTCGGACAGAGAGAAAAAGAGCAGAATCACTTGGCTGGAAAAACCAAGCCTAAAAGATATAATTCATCAGCAGTAAATTGATAGGAAAGCAGAGAAAAAAAAAAAAAAACTACAGTGAACACTGGCCGTGAGCCCTGTTTCACTTAAAGACCCAGAATTTAGATAAAGTTGAAGCAGAGACCTGTTCCATTACTAATGAAATGAATTTAAAAGGATATGTGCTATATTTTGCAGGTGGAAGAAAGCAATCCTCCTAATAACACTAATGTGTAGGTCAAAGGACACCCTGGGATGAAAAATCACCCCAAATTCCCTTACTTTGTCAGAGTGCTATACGACAAACAAGCCTAGGTTAAGCATTAGCTGGTCAAACTAAAGCTGATGACTCGCTGGACCAAGAACCATCATTTCGGTCTTGACTGAGTTTAAAAGTAAAATATTGTTGGACATCCAGCTTGTCACTGATACGAGGCAATCCTCTAAGGATTTTATAAGTATGACATTACCAGCCATTATCGGCATGTGCAACTGTGTCATCAGCATAGCAATGATAGGCAATCCCAACACACTGCAATATGTGCCAATGGGGTGCTATATAAAAATGGAGAAAAGCAGGGGGCCTAAGACAGACCCCAGTGGAACCCCATATTTCATGTCACTATGGTTGGAGAGTGTTGTTTAACAAAACAGAATGGGAACAACTGGTTAGGTATGATGTAAACCATGCATGGACATTCCCAGTACTCCCAAAATGATTATCCAATCTATCAAGTAGAATATGGTGATCCACTGTATCAAATGCAGTGGCAAGATTTAACAGCACCAGAACCTTAGTGGTGTCTGAATCCATTACAAGCAGAAGATCAGTTATCACTTCAGCAAGAGCTGTCATTGTGGAATGATGGGTTCTAAATGCAAACTGCAGTGGCTCAAACAGATTATTCTCAGTGAGGTGGTTCACGAGCTGCTGTGAAACCACTTTTTTTCAAAATTGTAAAACAAAATGATAGATTTGATGTTAGACTTCTTAAGTAATGGTTTAATCACTGCAGACTGGAAACATTTCAGAACAGATCCCAAGGTTCTGGTTTTACACAGGAAGATAAAGAATTTTATCCATGAAAACAAACAACATCATCAGTTGTTGAGAGCTGCCTACTGGATACAGATATACCATTTTCTGCAAAAATGTTTGTGAAATGATTGATGAAAATGCAGGACCAGATAGGTTAAATGACTTGGATATTTTCATGTTATCATGACTTGTCTAAGCTGTTAAAGTGATGACTCTCACACAGAAAGCATGTGCTTGGCGTTTGAAGGTGCATGCACCATTCACCACTATCTGCTGCGAACATGTGACATAATGTCAAACAGTTGCCAGCACTCACCAAGGAGGTCATGTCCAAGATCACTCAATTTAACTCATAGTGCATGCCAGGCAGGTAACAAGCAGACACCAGTGTGTTCAAAAAGTCACAATCCAAGATGAACAGGAAGAACAAAAGAGACAAACTTGATAAAAAACACTGGCCAAGAACTAGCAGACAATGCAATATGAGGAATGCCAATGGACACTCTGCAAACACACACACACACCAAACACAATAAAGCTGAAATTCTGTTTGAATACTTATTGACCTGACTTATCCCACATTTTTTAAAGCTTGATACATGAAAATTTTTAAACTTTTCAACTTCACAAAAAAAGCTACAACACTTCCTGACACTAGTTGTGTGGAAGATATTTTGGAATATAATGCTCAAGCAGACCATCTTCTAAGCCTTAATAATGCAAATATTTTAGTTGGAATTATGAATGTTGTATATTTTTCAATTACTCTATCTGGGAAAAGGTCACTTGGGGCAGCACACCAAGACTCCAAATTATATTGTCCTTGTACAGCTTCTCCACCTACGCCCGTAGGACTGTGATGCCTTGTCAGATCAGAAGCCATTTGTTGGGTTTGTACCAGTTCACCTTCAAGAGCCATTTTGTTTTCCATTCATTTAGTAGTACTGTTTTCCATACCCATCAAATTGACAGTGATCTGACACCATACACCACCCGAAACAAGAGTGATGGAAAAAATGTTGCATGTTGCAGTTCATGAGGTATAACTGAGATAGAAGAGAGATTGTGGACTGCTCTATAAAGCTGTGGCTGCCAATTTTGATTGGTAGGATGTAGCATGCGCAGGCTTTGTCTTCACAGTCAGCCCCTAGTGATTCATAATGGGCTTTTTTTTTCCTCTTCGTATGCGTCCTCCATGTTCTCATCCCACAGGAGGGTCAGGTTCATTGAATGGTCAGAACAGATGGTCACCCCACAGAGACTGCTCTGCTTCATGGTGGGATTTTTTTTTTTTATTTGTTCAGATTTTTTATTTATTTTTAAGGGAGTGTCACCAGGTTTCATAGGGCTCATAGGGTCACCAAACCTACTGTTGGAGGTGAACTCCCCTGCATGCTATCCTGGCGTACCTACTGCTAATTCATCTGGTATTTCCAAGGTTTTCATTGGCTGAGCTTACCTGATTTAGTTCATTAGCAGTGGGACAGGGAGATTTGTAAAAACATGCCAAACAGCTGATCTGCAGGAGCAGGGTTGGTGTCCCCTTGTCCAGACCTTATTCGTGAATGGCAGTTTAGGATGACTTATAATTTTTATTTGGTGATGGGTAAATGATTTAAATTGGTTTTTTTTCTGTGTTCTTTACAAGTTGTGGATGCCTTATTCTAATCCACTTGCATTTTTTTCCTTGAATTTGATTTGTTAAGCATGTGAGATTTCAGACCATATAATATTGGGGTAACGGTGGCAAAATATTTGACCATTTCACATTTGAATGTATTACTCCGCGCCCTGACCAGTGTTCTGATGAGATATCATTTCTGTTGAATGTCATTCCTGTCCTCCGTGCAACTGTGCATGCACAATATTGTTGGGATGTGGAAGCTTCAATTTATGCCAAGAGACGCACAATTTGACAGAACACCAGCTGTGCACGCTGCTAGCTGTTAGTGATTGATGTGGATTCTGACAGAATTACCATTTCATATTTGATGGATTTTCATGTTTGATATATTACTCTGTGTCCTGATTGCTGTTGGAGCGATGCTGCCTTGGCTCAACTGTAAGCCTCGCCGACCGAATTACCTACAGAAAAATAAACCCTGCAAACAAAGGAATTGAATTAGAATGGGAATAACCCCTTTGTGTCTGATGATTTGTGGATGTTCATGCTGTTATACGGTCTCAAATAGCTGTTTTATGGCTTCGCTAACATGTCACCGATAAAGCTGTATTTTCGACCATATAAGCAGCATGAACGTCCGCAAACCATCAGACAGAACAGTGTTATTCCCTAAGGGCCCGGTCCCACTGGCGTTTAGGATTTGCGTATGGATTGCGCACAAAATTGGCTCGTATTCGCTTAACATCTGCAATATGCGTGAAACATGCCTGTATGAGTCGGCCGACACTCGCACACGTCCGCAATTATCCGCAGAGGCACGTTTTTCCGTTAACAGGATTTTTTAGCTGCACAAAATTTTGGCTGCGGATGACATCCACCTTACATACTCCATACATACACAAACATACACAATCTATGCGCTGTATATTCGCCATCATCTGCTAATATCCGCAACTGACAGGGATTTGCGGTTTGGCAGCGGACCGGGACAGTGTGTAAAACTGATATTTTGCGTGCCCATCATGCCCACATCACAGACTAAAATAAGTTGTAGCGACTGCATACAGATTGGCCACGAATACAGCGTTTTAATTATGTCTGATTTGCGTCTGATTTGCGGTGGATGCAAATCAGATGCGCTGTGTTCACAGCTGGACGCTGTTCTTTGTTCTATCGACTGCCACGCGCTCTGCGCTGGATGCTGCCTATATAAAATGATTATTTCGTGGCAGATTAATCATTTTATTCTGCAAATTGGCTGTTGAAAACAGCTCTAATCACCCCCTGAATCACAGAGGAAGCTGCAGCTGGGCCGTTCACGCGAACGGCTAACAAGCTGCAGAAAGCATTTTGAGCCGTCTAAAAAGGAAATTATTTGACTTGTTTACATTGTCAAGGCTTGATAAAACAGTTGTGTGTTTTTTCCTTCTTGGCTGCAGCTGATACAGTATTTATTCCTATGTTTATAACATATTTAACTTCTTGTTATAATCATTCAAACAAGCTGCACTCTGATGTGATCCGCTGACGTCCCCACTCGCCCTGTTCTCTGCTTCTTTACTCCAATCAACTTGTCCAAGTCCAGCAAATGCTCCAGAGCCTGTATTGTTGGTGAATGGTGATGCTGACGGCCCGAGTGTGCTTCTTTTATGACCGCAAAGCAAATGCCGGGCACACGCAACACATGTGCGATGCATTCATAATATACCTGTAATACTGCCGTGATAATCGCAATGCGTCGGATCCATTTCCTCACTACATGCGTTATACAACAGTGACTGTTCATCATATATTTGCTATATATATTAGTAACATATCCGTAATTCATACTGGGACATTTGTCATTTTTGGCCATTTTTGTTGCGGACGACAACAAATGCCCGTAATTTGTGTACTCAATTCCTGCGCAATTAATCCTCTCCCCAGTGGGAGCAGGTCCTAAGTGGTCACCAGATTTCGGGTTTGCAGTTGAAAGAAACTGCATGTATGTTTGACCACACATATGTTCACATACAAGTAAAGCCTACTCTTCCTTTCCATCATGCATGTAATGATAAGATTATTCCCTGCAACAAGTCCACAGATACCGAAACAGCAGATACATATATGGTATATTAAATAAGCTAACCAAACTTCCTTTTTCTGTTTCTTTTGTGTATCAAAGTTAACAAAATTTTATTCAGAATATATACATTTGATAGCCTTTATTTTGAATACTCATTGCATTTTGCAGGGAAACAATGAGATCATACAGACACCAAGATGCAATCCCTTTTTATTTTCTAATTAGCAAACTGATGAGCTCAAAGCTTCAGCCTTTCCTAACATTCCTTCACAGCTGCCTCTAAGCTTGTTAAAATAAGGCCGGGTGACAATATTTCTGTTGTTGCCTGGGAATCTAACTGTGTTCATAAAATAGCTGATGAACCAAATATGACATATCACATATGGATTTCAATGAAAATGTTGTGAATAGGCTGCCATACATGCACAGATTATTCCATTTACATTTGAGGACCAGTGGACATTCCTGCCCACTGCAAAATGTTTGGAGGAAAATTTTAGATTTGATTCAGAGGTGATATACCCATAATTGATTTTAGACATCAATCGGAAGCCATGTGTCAGCTTTTAAAATATACCAACAGGCTTGACCTTTCATGAACTTGAAGGTCAAAGGCAAGATGACTGAAAACTCAATTGCCAATAGTGACTAAATGCTGCAAGATAGGTCCAAAGGTCTCATTAGGCATGAACAGGAATTCATATATTGGTTCCCAAAATACACTGTCTGATTTGATCCTGAGTGAACTTGAAGGTCACAATTAAGGTCACTTAAAATATGATCATTGAGAGTATGAAAACTATGTCAGATAGACACACAAAACTGGCAGACATGAACTGGATGTCACATATTGCCTTTCAAACTATGCTAATAGAGTTGACATTGTGTGAAGGTGAAGGTCAAAGCAAAAGGTCACTCACGTTTTGTTTGCTTATCATTCCTAAACAGTGGTAGCTATGTCCACAGTTACTATTCGATATGAATAGGAAGTCATAAGGGGACTGTTAAAGAAATCATTGTATTTGACCTTCTCAGTCACAATCAAGGATGCTCAAAATGCATTTATGGAGGAGTAACAGTGCCAGATGGTCACGTGGCTGCTATTAGAGAGGAATTGGAATTCAAATGTTGACTAATAACATGGACATTCAATGACTTTGATCATATATAAAAGCTTGGACCCAGATTGCTTGACATAAAGTGGAAAAGAGATGAAGACGGTCATTTTCCTCGGTAATATGAGCGGTCATGACATGAGAGGCTTGTTTCTGCGACATACATTGAATGCCTTGCAAATCAATTATAATTTCTATCGTAGAGAAGCTTGAATCTTCGACTGGACTGGGTTGCTTGACGCGAGGACGTTTCGCTTCAAATCGCAGAAGCTTCCTCAGCTAAAATTCTTGCTCTGGTGGTCTGACTTCTGTCTTGACTCTTGTAGAGAAGAATAATCAAGAAGTCACAAAAGCTGGAGTTTTAAACCTAACCAGACCCCTCCTACCGAGAAGCAGACTGCTATAGGCTGGTGACTAAACAATAGCTCTAATTAGCACCTATTGTGCTCTAGTTAGCACCCTCCTAATGACAGGGCAGCTGTCCCTCTCCTGATGGCTCCCTTTCTTTCCTTTTCTTTATCATTCTTCCTTGATCTTCCTCTTCCTTGATCAATACAGATATGCAGAGTTCATATGCATAAAAATATATTAGGCTCTCGGAGAGGCACCGTGCCAAGTTTAGCTTTGAAAGGGATATTTCACTTTGGTTGTACATGTTCAGTCTGTAGCCTGCCTCCATATATATTGTGCTAATGAACAGCAAACCTCTGACAACTTCTACTGCAGAAATCTATACTCATTATTTGTTCAGACACTGTTCATAAAAAAAAAAAAATTACAGTACAAATTACTTAAGTTATAAAAGTCAATATCAATATTGGTTGATATATTGCTGTTGTTGTCAACCCAGGAGGGTTCTGCTGAAAATACACAACACGTTCAGATGTGTGGTGACTGTCACTATCAGACATTAGAGGTGGTTACTACATTCATCAAGGAGGTTATAGGATCACCGTTGGTTGTTTGTTGGCAGACTTTTAACACATCCACAGCTGATCTCAAAGGAAAAGAGTGAAATGATCAATCTTTTCCTTTACACAATAGCACTCAAGGGGGTGAAGATGCAATGAGCTGCGGCAGACAGATGGGGTAACGATAACATCAATACAGTTCTGTCAGTGAACATATTTAATTGCGAACTTTGCTAGAAGGAATAAAGGAAGAGAGCTACTTGGGTGCACAGTGCAGAATATGGAAAATGATTATGGCACCAATGATGAGTTCAGTAATTTTATACAGTAGCTCGGAACAAGTCCTTTGCACCTCCCTCACCTCCCTGCGCAGCCTTACAAACTAAACCAAACCAACTTTGAGATTCCTCAAATGACCTAAAAAACACAATCAGGATGTTTCCCATATGCAGACATATTTAATGTCTGAAGTGAGACCATTTTTTTTTTTTGAACCACCATTATTGTGTGTTACTACAAAGCCTCTAAAGGGACATGAAAAGATAATAATAATAAAATATATACAGATATATATACATACACACACACACACACACACACACACACACATATATATATATATATATATATATAATACAAATAATGGATGGTAAGGAGTCCAACATAGAGAAATATTGGGTGAAGAAAAGTTATATTGGATGAGGCGTAGCCGAGTGCAGTATAACTTTTCTGAATTCAAGTAAGATTCTGTTGTGTGGGCCACCAGAAGAGGAGGTACTGCTGGCCCAACACCAGAGGGCGCCCTGCCTGAAGGCGGGCTTCAGGCACCAGAGGGCGCAGTCGCCCACCAGGAGCACCAGGAGCCCGGAGCTGACAGCTGTCATCAATCCATCATCACCATCCACCATAAAAGCCTGGCAGTGACACCACATCCCTACCGAGAAATCAGCTTACCCAACAGGTAATCGTACTCAGCCGTTCTGTGCCGTACGCACACGTTTTTGCATCAGAGCTTTTTGCAGTCGTAACCTTTTGTACACTTGCAGCTTGTAGCCGAGTTTGTGGAAGTTGGAAGGAGTTGGCGTACCCACTCCTCACTCCTGACTTGATTTAAGTGTTACATAAGGCACTGCACGTACTCTGAGTTCCTGTGTTTGGAGGTGGAGGTTTTTTCCCTCAGGAAGGAACTGTATCTTTACTGACTGTTTGCTGGGTGTACACACACCCACTTAATCTGTTTGTGCTTCCTGCCAGCAGTACCCAATCCAACAGCTGGAGGCAGTGGCCACCTGGGGACTCAGGACTTGGCGGCTCCGGTGTATTGCAGGTCTCCGCTGACAGTGGAAATCGTGTGGGGCCCGACTCTTCTCTGGACAGACGTCTCCTATCCTGGAGCCTGCCCACACGTCACCCATTGTTTAATTGACTGTTACCTAAAGGTGTATCTGTATTCCGTTGTGCACATTTTCACAACATTAAATTGTTATCTTTTGGCATTTTCATTGTCCGTTCATTTACGCCCCCTGTTGTGGGTCCGTGTCACTACACGTTCCCAACAGGATTTCTCAGCCAATCGTCATGGATCCCGAGGGGTGTCAACCATCGAGTGAACGACCAATGGAAATGCTAGGTGTACAGGCACCAGCAGGAGGCGTATTAGGTGAGCTGCAGTAAATCTTAACCGCCTTCACTGCTCGGTTGGACTTGGTAACCGAGCAGAATGTTATACTTAATCGGAGGATGGAGGCTCTCACCGCTCAGGTGGAAGCACACGCGCAGGGCGCTGCTGCAGCACCTCCTCCTGCTGAACGAGTGCTGAATACAGACATTCCAGTGGTCGTTCAACGACCCCCCCCCTCCCCCGTCCCCTGAAGCATACATAAGCCCTCCGGAACCGTACGGAGGTTGTGTCGAGACATGCGCAGACTTCTTGATGCAGTGTTCGCTCGTCTTTGCACAGCGTCCCGTCATGTACGCGTCGGATTCCAGCCGGGTGGCTTATGTTATAAATTTGCTTCGAGGTGAGGCACGCGCCTGGGAACAGAACTCAAGGCTTCTATCAGCATACACTGAGTTTGTAAGGGAGTTCAGACAGGTGTTCGATCAACCTAATAGAGGTGAGACCGCTTCAAGGGTGCTGCTGTCGATAAGACAGGGGTGTCGGAGCGCAGCGGAGTATGCAGTCGACTTCCGCATTGTGGCAGCGAGGGCCGGCTGGAATGCTGTTGCACTCCGCACCGCCTTTGTAAACGGACTGTCTCTGGTCCTTAAGGAGCACATGGTGGCAAAGGACGAGCCGCAGGATTTAGACGGGCTTATCGACCTGGTAATACGGTTAGACAACTGATTAGCTGAACGCCGACGGGAGCGAGATGAAGGGCATGGTCAGGCACGAGCCGTCCCTCTTCCTCCCGGGTCCGAAAGGGAGCCGTCTTCCCCATGCTCCAAAGCCAGGGCACTCCACATGATGACAGCTCCCCCTGCTGACGTTGCTATGGAAACGAGCTGGGCCAAAAGAAAATCAGATCAGAGACAAAGGAGGCTGGCCTGTGGGTAGTGTTTTCACTGCAGCTCAACCGAGCACACGCAGAAAAACTGCCCCAAACGGTCAAAACAACACTCGCCCTTGGAGACTGGGCTAAGGGTAGATTACAACATGCACGCAGGGAGTGCACACAAATCTGCACGAATCCCAGTCACGATCCTGAGTGGGGATTTAACCCTTCACGCCCCAGCACTTGTGGACACGGGGTCGGAAGGGAATCTGATGGACAGCAGATGGGCAAAGGAAGTAGGGCTCCCTCTAGTGGCCCTCCCTTCACCAATGAAGGTACGGGCACTAGATGGCACTCCTCTTCCACTAATCACACACCAGACACAGCCCGTAACATTGGTTGTGTCTGGAAATCACAGGAAGGAGATTGTGTTTTTTGTAACACCTTCTGCCTCCTGAGTAATTTTGGGTTTTCCATGGATGGTAAAACACAATCCCCGGATTGATTGGCCATCTGGGGTTGTGGCTCAATGGAGCGAAACCTGCCTTCGGGAGTGTTTAGGATCCTCGGTTCCACCCGGTGTGACCGCTAAAGAGGAGGTTCAAGTCCCCCCCAATCTGACGGCGGTGCCAGCTGAGTACCACGATCTTGCTGACGTCTTCAGCAAAGATCTGGCACTCACGCTGCCCCCGCACCGTCCGTACGATTGTGCCATTGATTGATCCAGGGCATTGAGTACCCGTCCAGCAGGCTGTACAACCTCTCACGTCCTGAGCGCGAATCAATGGAGACCTACATCCGGGTCTCTTTAGCTGCCGGGTTGATCTGGAACTCCACCTCCCCGATGGGTGCTGGTTTCTATTTTGTGGGCAAGAAAGACGGCGGACTCCGTCCATGCATTGATTACAAAGGGCTGAATGAAATTACGGTTCGCAACCGATACCCATTACCTCTGTTAGATTCAGTGTTCACGCCCTTGCATGGAGCCCAATTTTTCACAAAATTGGATCTTAGGAATGCATATCACCTGGTTCGGATCCAGAAGGGAGTCGAGTGGAAGACGGCATTTAACACCCTGTTAGGTCACTTTGAGTACCTGGTCATGCCGTTCAGCCTCACCAATGCGCCCGCGACGTTCCAAGCTTTGGTTAACGACATCTTGCGGGACTTCCTGCATCAGTTCGTCTTCGTATACCTAGACGATATTCTCATCTTTTCCCCGGATCCTGAGACTCATGTGAAGCATGTACGTCAGGTCCTGCAGCGGTTGTTGGAGAACCGGTTGTTTGTGAAGGGTGAGAAGTGTGAGTTCCATCGCACTTGTTTGTCCTTCCTGGGGTTCATAATCTCCTCCAACTCTGTTGCCCCTAATCCAGCCAAGGTTGCAGCGGTGACAGATTGGCCCCAACCGACAAGCCGTAGGAAATTGCAGCAGTTCCTCGGCTTTGCAAATTTCTACCGGAGGTTCATAAAGGGCTATAGCCAGGTAGTTAGCCACCTGACGGCCCACCACGGCTGAAAGGAACTATGACGTCGGCAATCAGGAACTTCTGGCGGTGAAAGAGGCCCTTGAGGAGTGGAGACACCTGTTGGAGGGAGCTACGGTGCCATTTATGGTTTTCACGGACCAGCGGAACCTGGCATACATCCGGGCCACTAAGCGTCTGAACCCCAGGCAAGCCCGTTGGTCATTGTTCTTCGGTCGGTTTGACTTCCAAATCACGTATCGCTCCGGGACCAAGAACCAACGGTCCGATGCACTGTCCCGGGTGCATGAAGAGGAGATCAAGCCAGAGCTGTCGGATCCACCCGACACCATCATCCCCGAGACCACTGTCATCACAACCTTCACCTGGGACGTGGAGAAGACCGTCCGGGAGGCCCTGTCATGACACCCGGACCCCGGCGATGGACCTAAGAACAAGCTGTACGTCCCACCAGAGGCCAGAGCTGCAGTCTTGGACTTCTGTCATGGTTCCAAGCTCACCTCCCACCCAGGGGTGTGAAGAACCGTGGCAGTGGGCGGGAGCGCTTCTGGTGGGCGTCGATGGAAGCCGGCATCCGGGAATACGTCCAGGCCTGCACCAACTGTGCCAGGGGCAAGGCAGTACATAAAAAGGAACAAGGACTCCTCCAGCCGCTGCCCGTGCCTCGTCGCCCCTGGTCCCACATAGGCCTGGACTTTGTCATGGGTCTCCCAGGGTATGACCACCATCCTGATGACAGTGGACCGGTTCTCCAAGGCGGCCCACTTCGTGGCCCTCCTGAAGCTCCCGATGGCCCAGGAGAATGCAGACCTCCTGGTCCACCACGTCGTGCGTCTGCATGGTATCCCGATGAACATCGTATCGGATCGTGGTCACCAGTTCTCCTCGCAAGTCTGGAGGAGTTTCTGTAGGGAACTGGGGGCCACCGTGAGCCTTTCATCCGGGTACCACCCGCAAACCAATGGACAGGCAGAGCGGGCCAACCAAGAACTGGAACAGGCCCTCCGTTGTATAACCTCCGTGCACCCAACGGCCTGGAGTACCCATCTGGCCTGGATCGAGTACGCACACAACAGCCAGATATCATCAGCGACCGGCCTCTCCCCATTCAAGGTGTGTTTGGGGTACCAACCCCCATTGTTCCCTGTCATGGAGGGAGAGGTCAGGGCCCCCTTGGTCCAGGCCCATCTCAGGAAGTGCCGTTGGGTGTGGCGCACTGCCCGCTCTGCCCTGCTTAAAGCCCGGACGAGGGCTAAGGACCATGCAGACCAGCCCGTGCAGGAGGTGTGGCTTTCCACCAAGGACATCCCGCTACAGGTTGAATCCCAGAAGCTCAAGGACCGCTATATCGGACCCTTTACTATCATCAAGGTTCTCAGCCCTGCCGTGGTGAAGCTGAAGCTGCCAGCTTCACTGCGGATACATCCTGTTTTTCATGTTTCACGGATCAAGCCTCACCACACCTCATCCCTCTGCACCCCCGGACCGGCGCCGCCTCCTGCCTGGATCATCGACGGGGAGCCCGCGTGGACAGTACGCCAGCTCCTGGACGTCCGTCGAAAGGGCCGGGGGTTCCAGTATCTGGTGGACTGGGAGGGTTACGGACCCGAAGAGCGCTCCTGGGTGAAGAGAAGCTTCATCCTGGACCCGGCCCTCCTGGCCAATTTCTACGACCGCCATCCTGACAAGCCTGGTCGGGCGCCAGGAGGTGCCCGTTGAGGGGGGGGGTCCTGTTGTGTGGGCTGCCAGAAGAGGAGGTACTGCTGGCCCAACACCAGAGGGCGCCCTGCCTGAAGGCGGGCTTCAGGCACCAGAGGGCGCAGTCGCCCACCAGGAGCACCAGGAGCCTGGAGCTGACAGCTGTCATTAATCCATCATCACCATACACCATAAAAGCCTGGCAGTGACACCACATCCCTGCCAAGAAATCAGCTTACCCGACAGGTAAACATACTCAGCTGTTCTGTGCTGTATGCACACGTTTTTGCATCAGAGCTTTTTGCAGTCGTAACCTTTTGTACACTTGCAGCTTGTAGCCGAGTTTCTGGAAGTTGGAAGGAGTTGGCGTACCCACTCCTCACTCCTGACTTGATTTAAGTGTTACATAAGGCACTGCACGTACTCTGAGTTCCTGTGTTTGGAGGTGGAGGTTTTTTCCCTCAGGAAGGAACTGTTTCTTTACTGACTGTTTACTGGGTGTACACACACCCACTTAATCTGTTTGTGCTTCCTGCCAGCAGTACCTGATCCGACAGCTGGAGGCAGTGGCCACCTGGGGACTCAGGACTTGGTGGCTCCGGTATATTGCAGGTCTCCGCTGGCAGTGGAAATCATGTGGGGCCCGACTCTTCTCTGGACAGGCGTCTCCTATCCTCGAGCCTGCCCACACTTCACCCATTGTTTAATTGACTGTTACCTAAAGTTGTATCTGTATTCCGTTGTGCACATTTTCACAACATTAAATTGTTATCTTTTGGCATTTACGCCCCCTGTTGTGGGTCCGTGTCACTACACTTTCCCAACAAGATTCAAGATCAATTTATTTTGTTGTGAACAGCATATGATTGATTCTGATGCGATGAATGCTTCTAAAACGTCAGTAGCATGCTTGTCTACCTTCTTAGTGTTTTTGGCATCCTTGGAGTTCAGTATTTCCACCAGTTCCTCCTCTGTGAACTCAGCAAACCTCGCTGGCAGATGATTTCCTGCTGTTGTTGACATGTTTGTTGCCATTTTTTCAACCAGCATCTGTCAGCTAGTTCCTGACCTTCATATGCCGCACTCTGATTGGCTAGCTGTTGGCACTAAGCTCTAATGCTATTGGTCAGTGGGAACCGATCCAATATAACTTTTGGTCCTAGCCTTTTTGGATCCAACATAATTTTCTGGCGCCAAGCATGCGCCAAAATACAGGCAAATGATGGACAGAAAGGCTAATCTGTGATTGGCTATCTGAGTGCAGAACATATATATATATATATATATATATATATATATATATATATATATATATATATATATATATATATATATATATATATATACACACACACACACACACACTTTTGCGTAAGCTTAAAAAATTTTTTTTTTGTGAGAACTCCCAGAGGTTTTCCATGATGTTGATGTCATCTACTTCCCTTGGGGCTCAGTTGCAAAGGCTCTGGCAGTCATGTCAATGAGCGGTTTTCTGATGTCAATGTTGTGGATCGAGTGGCCCATGGTGGCGGTGGGGTTATGGTATAGGCAGGCATCTGTTATGGACGAAGAACACAGGTGCATTTTATTGATGGCATTTTGAATGCACAGATATACCGTGACGAGATCCTGAGGCCCATTGTTGTGCCATACATCCAAGAACATCACCTCATGTTGCAGCAGGATAATGCACGGCCCCATGTTGCAAGGATCTGTACACAATTCTTAGAAGCTGAAAATGTCCCAGTTCTTGCATGGCCAGCATACTCACCGGACATGTCACCCATTGAGCATGTTTGGGATGCTCTGGACCGGCGTATACGACAGCGTGTACCAGTTCCTGCCAATATCCAGCAACTTCGCACAGCCATTGAAGAGGAGTGGACCAACATTCCACAGGCCACAATTGACAACCTGATCAACTCTATGCAAAGGAGATGTGACTGGTATCACCCCCCAATAAAACAAAACTGCACCTTTCAGAGTGGCCTTTTATTGTGGACAGGTCTAAGGCACACCTGTGCACTAATCATGGTGTCTAATCAGCATCTTGATATGGCACACCTGTGAGGTGGGATGGAGTATCTCAGCAAAGAAGTGCTCACTATCACAGATTTAGACTGGTTTGTGAACAATATTTGAGGGAAATGGTGATATTGTGTATGTGGAAAAAGTTTTAGAGCTTTGAGTTCATCTCATACAAAATGGGAGCAAAACCAAAAGTGTTGCGTTTATATTTTTGTTGAGTGTATATTTATTAGATGAAAACCCTGCTCATAATTGAATTGAGTTCATCCAATGAGTCATGTTTTTTTATTTATTTATTAATTATTATTATTATTATTATTATTTTAGCGTGGAGGGGCATGCAGTCCTTTTGAAAGTCAAATTCTTAGACCTTGATCACATTTACTTTTACCAAAATGGCGCTTTTAGGGCATTTTTAGTGTTCATTGTCATCCACATACCAAGTTCAGCCTAACTTGGTATATGTATGAAAATTAATACAGTAGAGTATTACCACATTGTAGTTATTTTGTGGTTCCAGACAGTGCACTATGATTTTTAGTGGTGGGATTTCTGTACTCTTAGTAATATTGACTCAAGTGGATTAAAGGACTCATAAAATCCAGATCTGTTTACAGATTCAAACCTGTAAAATTATTTGCATTTTCCATCTCTACTTCAAAAACACTGCCTTGTTTTATTACCAGTAATGCCTTTCTAGTCCCTGTTCAAAAAGCACAGGGAGATATATTATTGCAAAAGTGAAAAAAAAGGCTTTTTTGGGACACACACGTTTATAAATTAGCATTATCTGAACAAAATTTAATTAAGCATTTTCACACTGAGAATTATGGAACTTTGAAGATTCCATTACATGGCACCCAGAACATATTTAACCACTAAATATAGTTACAACGTGATTTTGCACAATTTGATGCCTTTAAAATGTTCAAGAGGCTGCACCGATGCTTTTTGGTTCCAGTGAATATAAACATTCTCCCGAATGTCCACTTAAACTGTCACCCCAAAGTCAGCAGTGAGAATAATGTGCCTCTGATGTGTACTTAGACTGGTGTACACTGTGAGTGACTGTGTTAGATATCTGGGGCATGCATCCAGAAGAACACAGATGTCACAAACGTGATGTGACCCAGATGTTCCAGAGTGTGCTCAGCCACTGAAACATGGAATGCATTTGGACAGTAAAAGAGATTGGGATTCCACCCATCTGTGCAGAGCAACTGGCAGCTGTTTGGGTATACACGTAATTCATGCATGCTGCTGATTTAAAAAAAAATGTATGCAGTGGAGAAGACCACAGAAACTTTAAGCGTTATAGAATAATCTTGCTGTGCATCTATTTATACTATACCTTGTGCAAACAAAACTTATTTTCACTTCTGTCATCTGGTAGAATAGCAGACATTGGGGAGGGAAGGAATAACTGGGAGTACAGAATGCAGTCCATGCCTCCACCCAAGGCCCCACCAGCCACTTTAATGTAAAGTCCTAAACAAAATGCCAAACTTGACTCAGTATTAGTGGAAGACACTTTTTTTTTTTTTTTTTTTTGTCGTCTAGGTCTAGATCCTTATCTGGATGTGGAGCAGCACTTGGATTTCTGGGTGTTCCTGAACACTCTGTTTTACTTGTTAAAATTACTAGCCCTTAATGCAAGTTTCAGCTTAGATTTTCTTCTTTGATCCCACTCACATCAACCATATTTGATCTTGACTAGTCAACGTTGATGTAGCGACATGGCCTCGATTTGCCCTAATTAAATAAATACATTAATGCTGTCTCAACAAAAACCTGAGTTTGGAACTGTGGACAAAAGACTGTTTTCCCTCTCAGTTGAGAAATTCCTAAGTCATCTGGAGATCTTCACATAAGCTTGGAGACATCCCCCATGGGCCAACACTGGGATTCACAGCAAAACAAAACTGTAATTCAAAGTTTTTCAAAGGGGAGCCTTTGCCTTTTTAATGGTTAAATTTTGGTCACTATGAATTACATGACATTATAATGGCTTCATGTCAGAATCTGAAATTGTCCAGGCCAGAAGAACCCACGTCCATGGCCTCACGCCAAGGCCAGACCCTCTCAAGACTGCAAGACGATATCCCTTCCCCATGGTGACATGTGGCCATAAAACGTTGTCTTGATAACAGCTATCTTTTTTAAGTTTAAGTGAAGAAAGACATTCTTTTAAAATAAAAGAATTGCATCAGTATTCTTTGATTCACATATATAAAGACTTCTAATTGTGTTGGTATTGATTAATCAAACAAAATGCTTTGCATATAATCATTCCATTTAATTGACATGTGTTCCTTAGCTGATGTGTTATCTTTCTGCATTATCAATATTGTTGATGGTGAAATATTCTGGTTTATCCAAAGGATGTGTTTAAGTGACGATTAATAATTTGTATCCGTTCGAGTGTCTTAGAACAATAGTATAAAAAAATAGTTAATGTGTTTAAGTAATTGAATCATTTGTGTCTGCACTGTGAACACATGAAGTTTCTGTGAGATTACACACACTAAAAGGGTGGAGTTTGGTGATGTCAGTCCCCTTTAAAAAGTTAGAACAGAGTGTTGCCGCTCTTCCTTCTCCTGTCCTTCTCCCTGCTCTCCTCTCTCTCTTCCTTTCTTAAATGCTTAATTTTTTTTTTCTTAGGCCAAGGCCCCATTGATAAGCTAAGCTAAGGCTACCACATGGCATTCATTCTTTGTTCATTTTTGATCATTTTTAATTTAATAAGTTTTAACCTGACACTTTAAGGTGTGTCAAGTCTTTTGAATTTTTAAGAGAACTTCTGAGCTGAACTTTTCAAATTAATAGCGAATTTACAGAAAAGTGACTCTCCTTTTCTGTCAGCTATTTTGTTTTTCAGTGCTTTTAAAGTTTTAATTTTTTTTTCTAAACTCACAAAGATTTTTAATCTGGCTCCAACAAACTTTTTAAAAGCTACCAGAAACCATTTTCAACAAACACCTTCTGTCTCTGGGTTCCTGCATGCTGACGAGGGTGCTGATTTCAAACCATTAGCCATCCTGTCGGTAAAGCCGACACAAGCCTTTGAGATCGCCTGGGGAGACCACTGAGTTAACCCCTTGACCCAAGTGAGCATGACGGATGGACAGATCCGGCCGAACCACCTTTTCAAGGGACCAGCTAAATGACCCAGTTAAAGGTTCCAGAAAAAGGGTTTGTTGTGAATGGATACAAAGTGGCTCCTCCTTATTACTATTCTTCCATTTAAGCATATTCATATATTTGTTTAATATTTTTCTTAATAATTGGCTACAAATTTAATCTCTAAATTCTAATCAGATTTATTCACTTAAAGTCTAAAGCTTTATCTGTCTTTCACGTCTCATGAAAGAGATGTGAAAGAAAATTGTTTCCATGAATAAACTTATTTAATCACTGTCCACAAAAATGCCAGTAAACCGTTCATTACTTGTAAATAAATTGTAAATATTTCTGCTGTGGTTCATTTTGTGTTCAGAAGGGAACTTTGGTCAACCATATTGTAGAATCAGACTTTCAGATCAGAGATTGATTTAAATAAATTGACTGATTAGTTAATTTGAGACTGATACATTAATGAATGTTTAAATTAAAGTACCTATGCTATAAATAGGTGCCCCAAATAATAATTAAATAATAAGTATTAAACCCTAAATTGTTAATTATTTTGGTGACTCATCAGATGGGGCCTAATCCAATCTAATTCAATTTAAAAGTTTAACTGCTTATTCACTACAATTTTATAATGTTGCATCCCGTGTGACATTTTATTTAATAATTGGGTTACATCTTTATGGTCCCAACGTTGTGAGGCTTTGTAATTTTGTTACATCTTTTGGTGCTCACGTGTGGAGGCTCTAATATTTGTAAATTTTACACAATTCTTTATGGTGTGCCCATGTGAGGCCTGAATATTTGTAAATTCCACTACAAATTACATTACACTGATCACTATGGACACTATGGATAACTTCACTATTCACAGAAGGAGATAACGCCTTTAGGGTTGTCATGGGTGTCTCTCTGTGCAAGAACGAGAGGAGTGAGGAAAGCTGCTGTCATTTAGGTTTTGAGAACTACATACTACAGACAGATTTATCGTACAGTAAATGGACTGCATTTATGTAGCACTTTTCCATCTGCAACAGAAGCTCAAAGCGCTTTACAATTATGCCTCACATTCACCCAGACACACTCACACACCATTGTCCGGGTGCTGCCATGCAAGGCACTCATAACACATTGGGAGAAATGAGGGCAGAGGTCTGTCTCAAACATCTGTCTCAAACAGAAAGGAATTGGTTTATGAATACACCTCTAAAATCATTAAAATTAAAATCACTGACCTTTAACACTAATTTCATCTTTAATTTTCTTCTTTGATCTTGATCAAATCATTTTTAATTTGACATTTAATCTTGACCACTGACCTTTGATCCAGATCACTAAGCTTTCATCCTGATCACTAAATGTTGAATCCTGATTGCTGACCTTCAATCTTGATCAATGCATTTGATCCTTGGTAGTCATTTGTCAATGTTGCATACAAACAATGTGTGTCAAAATGTTCATGCAATGGGCAGGACTTATTTTAAACCTGTGCATCCATACACCTGTGACAGATGCATATGCACAGTACTTTGTGGCCAAGAACGTGAACTATCAATGATATACTCTCCACTACATGGTGAAGGATAATCTGTGAAGACTCCACAATATCTGTAAATAGTATATCAAAGTATTCCATTTGCAAACACTTATAGTAGAGCGGTTAAGGCCAACTTTTCACAACAATCGTTCAGTTTTTGAAGAAAGCATGAAACTTTGCACAGGGATACTATGGGACCTAAGGACCATGAAAAAAATAGACCCCCAAAAATTGTGCCCCCTGGTGGCTGCCATATTGAATTTTAAAATGGCCACTGAAATTGACCCATTTTTAATATTATTTCAATTTATGATATGCAAAGGACAGTAATTACAGCATCTATCACTGTTTTCAATATCAGGGTATATTTCAATGAAGTTCTGAATCTAGTCATATGGCAGCCATATTGGATTTCAAGATGGCTGCCTTGTTTTTTACTTTTCTTTGCTTTTCTTAAAAATGACAGTAATGCAGGGAAAGAAGTTGATCAAAGTTTAGTAGTTTTGGTTCTAAAATCAGTAAATATCAATGAAAGTCAACCTCAAAGGGTCTTGAGGTTCTTATACCAGTGTTATGTAATAATAAAAACACCTATATGGATGCTATGGCACTATTTTATGCTGCCAAACTGCCCAATACATCAGAGATTACAGTTAAGACAGTGCTAAATTTCCAAAACAAAAGTGCAACTTAAAATCCTATTTAAATTCATTATCTCTTGTTTGCTTAATAATGCTTATCTTAAATATCTATCTAAAAATATTTGCACCCAGCTGTGCAAATGCAATGGGGAGTGCTACGATGGATAAGCTTCTGACATTGATCAGACACATGCCAGCAGGGCAACTTTTAATTATAAACTTGCTGGACATTTGGCCATCTGGGTAAGATTTCCCCACACTTGGGCTATTTGAAATGGACGAAAACGTCCATATATGTTTTTAAAGCACTAAACATTTACTGATGCAACTTTAAATCATTCTGTTTGCAAAAAAAAAAAAAAAAAAAATGAATATTCAAGTTTGCTGTAACAAAGATAGCATAAAAATGTCCAGTTTTTGCATTGTGCTTTTTAAATAATCTGTTTTGTTCTGTTACAGATCTACACATGTTTAATTATAATAAATCAGCTGTTTGTTATAATCTTACTATTTTTATTTTTTTATTTTTTTATATAAATTTGGGTCAATAATATCAGTTTGCGCAGGTAATTCCTTGTAAATAACACACTTTATAATGAAGTATCCCAGGAGCGATACAGATTATTCCACTATGGCTAAAATAATTCAACTGAAATGTGGAACTGGCATTAGCTGGATATGGCTAATACGAACCACATCTTTTGGCCTTGTTTATATTCATTTGGCAGCCCACGCATCTATTTTACCTTTAAAGTTGCCATGGTGCATGGACATGTTTGAACTAGATTTCTGCCTCCAGGATTTAAACATAGATCTTTATTACCAGTTACATAATCTGAAAGGTAATTCTCTGATGTATACTCAAGATATATGGCACTGTATGCTAAGTAGGATGCATGGAAAAATAGAAGAAAAATATTTTGACAATAGAGTAAAATATGGCAGCCATCTTGAAATCCAGTATGACAAACATCTAGTATATGAATTGTGAATGAAACTATTGCAATCACTACTTCATAGATACAAAGGCCTGAGGCTTGAATTTTGAATTGTCACTAAAATAGCAGAGATAATCAATACTTAATTTTAATTGCAGCCATTTTGGAATCCAATATGGCCGGCATCAGGCAATTAATGTAATAGGTTAATTGGACTCCTCATTACTTATGGGTAACTTTTACAATTACGCTTCCATCTTTACAGAGGACTGATATTTTTCATAATCTTCACTTTAATGGTAGCCATCTTGGAATCCAATATGGTCTCCATCTCACAAAGTTGAAAATGAGTCCATTAGATTCCCTGACCCCAAAAACATGGGTAAATGTTTTGGAATTGTGCTTTTATCTGCCTTAATATGAAAGTAAATGGCAAAAATATGTTGAAAATAATGGCCATTTTTTTAATCCAATATTGCAGCCACCAGGGGGCATTATTTTTTTGGGTCTATTTTTTTTTCATGATCCCTAGGTCCTATAGTATCACTGTGCCAAGTTTCATGCTTTCTTCAAAAACTGAACGATTTCTGCCTTTAACCGCTCCACTATTAGGGCCCCTTCACACATAACAAGAAAGATGCAGAAACCAGAAGAAAATCAGCAAACCAAACCTGAAATGGGAACCTTGAACCATCCACCTGCTGTTGTGAGGGACGCACGGTCACACAGGTGTGCACAAAACATTGGCAATGGTTTTGTACATGCCCGTGCGCATGCATGAACACAGTGCAAGCAGTTGGAATATGTTGCACCACATCACACCGCTGATGTGAAGAAAATAAAATAAAAAAAACAGCTGTATAATTCATGAAAAGCACTGGGTTGATATCAGTAATAAATAAAAGGGGATGCAATAGAGAACCCCATGGTTAAATAAAAAATAAATGCCACTCATGGGATTCAAGCCTGCAATTCACAAAAGCTCAAATTACCAGACATAAACTTTACCACTGCACTACAATTAGTGTCTTATAACAAGAGCATAAAATGCATACAATCAATGAGATAAACACATTTTTTTTTTTCAAAAGAAAAAAAAAAGAGCTGTAATAACTGACAAAATGGCATTTATTATGGCATATTTTTGGTGATATGAGACCAGTGATGCCGGTAACGCGTTACTTAACGCGTTACTCTAATCTGACCACTTTTTTTAGTAACGAGTAATCTAATGCGTTAATCTTTCCAAATCAGTAATCAGATTAAAGTTACTTCTTCATGTCATTGTGCGTTACTATTATTTTTCATTGTGGGTCGATAGCAGCATTAAACTTGGTCCGTGGGCAGGAGGTCGGGGTTCGACTGAACTGCCCACTTTCAGTGAGCTGTGAGCTTTTCATCCACGGTTTTTTGCAGCTGCTCGACTCGTCGTCTCCTTTTAAAGCACGGTGATCAGCACACCTGCACTGAGCTTTACAAAGACATTTTTATACTTTTTTTCCTCCTTTATTTAGAGCTGAGCTGAGCCGCTCCGTATCTGCACGTTAAAACAGCTGATCCTCCGCGACGCGTCAACAACTAACACTATTTTCCACTCAAATGCACCTAAACTCTCTTTCTGAGGACCACATGATGTGAAAACACAATAAAACTTTCTTACCTGTAAATCTGGTCACGTTTTCTGCATAAATAAATGTAATCCATTCTTTGTGCTCAAATGCCAAAGTAGGGGCGAATCCAGATGGAATGGGGGCGTGGGGGAGGGATGTGCCCCCCTCACAACACCCCTAGATTAAAGGTCCAGTTTTGAAGCCTTTTTTACTACAACTACTAATACTACTTAAAATAATATTAATTTCGACAAGTAAAATATTTAGAGAGAATTTAAATGTTAGAAAAATGCTAGAATGAATTTAGTAGTTACATTTATAAACAATGTAGGTTCGAAATTGCAAGTTTTACTGTTACAGTGCTGTCAACAGTTAAATATGAGGTCAAGAAAGAGGTCTTTATTTTACTTTTTATAAAACAAGTATTTATTTTCATTGAAGTCAAGAAAGGGTGACTATAAAGTAAGTTTTGGCAAAACAGGTATCATTGTCATGTTGAGGTGGCAGAGGATTGTTGTCGGCAGCTGGGAAAAGTAACTAAAAAAGTAACTAGTAATCTAACTTAGTTACTTTTACAATTGAGTAATCAGTAAAGTAACTAAGTTACTTTTTCAAGGAGTAATCAGTAATCAGTAATTGGATTACTTTTTCAAAGTAACTGTGGCAACACTGTATGAGACTGAAAGTGGCGTATTTGTGCATTGTTGGCTTGTCATATTGTCATAGTCCTGCGGTGCGGGTGTTCTGACGGACGTGTGTCGGGCTGGACATGCGTGAAATTCAAAACACCTGCTGTGTGATCTGACAGTCAATTTCACATGGAGCAGCCTGTGTGCGGCCACTGCAGCCTGGCTGTGTGTGCTCAGACGTGGCTGTCCAGCCCCCATGTGATCATGTCTGGAAATACATATTAGCATGTCATGCACGTATGCGTTCCCCCTGCATGTCACGTGTTAGGGTGGAGTGGGGGGGGACAAATGCACGCCCCGTGTGTGTGTGTGGGGGGGCAACACATCTGCACACGTGTGATAAACACGCATACCACATCTGTGTTGCTTTGCAATTTCACACTCGTGGGGGCACTTAGACAAATTTCACTGCCAGCTCAAAAGTGATCGTCTGCTCACTATTTTTGTGCTGACAGCGTGAATGGCACCACATTTTCTAAGTGGCCAGCAAGCGCTGTTGGATGTTTGTGTGTGACACCTGCCGCAAGAAGGACTGAATGGGGTTTCAGAGGGCACTATTTGTCTTTCGGCCACTGGTGTGCGCAAACAGTTGTAGCGACAGGTGTACAAGGCGTTGAAGGCAACTCCAATTTTTCAAAATGGCATGCAATTCCTCCTTCATGCGCTAGTCGGCTTCAATCGTGTTATGTGTGAAGGGGCCCTGAACATAGTAAAAGGTTTTTTTTTTTTTTTAATCAGTGCTATTGACTTGATAAACATGTAACCATTTGTGCGCTTCACTTAAAAAAGTAATCACATTCATGATGTGAGCAATCAGGCATCATCACAGTGAATCCTTCAACTCAAAACTCATTCACTTCCTTATAAAACCCATACAGGTCTCAGATTTGTGTGATTGCATATTGATTTGAAAAACATTTTCAGCTAGTAAAATAATATAAAAGGCAATACTGTCCAATTCTTCTGCCAATGAGCTGAATGATAGCACACAGTAAAGAGCCATGCTGTCCTCATCTTGTTGTAATTATAGCCCTTTTGTAGACCATAGGGCATTTTTTTTCCTTTTTTTACATAGTTAATGCTTTTCATTTTACTTTCAGCAACTGTTCTGGACTCAGATGAGACAGAATTTATTGTAGCTCTATCCTACCCCATGTCTTGTTGTCTCCCAGTTGTCAACCCATTGCTGAGGGTTCCGGAAGGCAGTTGTTGCTTTGCTTTGACTTTGTTGATCTGCCCCCAACAAGGTTTTTTGTCAAAAATTCTTCTCCTCAAAATACTGGCAGTATGCGTCATCCGAGTATCCCTAAGCAACCATTCATTAAAAAACAACAACAACAACAAAAAAGAAAAGGTAATTGCAGTGGTACCCAAGAATCCTCCAAAGTGTTGTAGTACCAGTGCATTATGTCACTGGTTAACCCCAGATCACACAAACTTGCAGTAGAATTATAGATTTATTTTATATATTTTAAGTAGTTAGAAACAGAACTCCATGTGTTGTGTTTCAAACAAATTATTGGAACAAGATTCTTTTTCACAGAAGAAAACAACAGGGAAACCAATAATAAAACCTGCCTGTTATCACATATTTTGTGATGAAAATAAATGCTTGCTCTTGGTGTGCGAGGTCTGGTCATTATTTCCAAATCCTCCAATTATTTGACCACTCTCCAATTTAGTGGCAATACAAACCAAGCTAAACAATGGGAAGGAAAAGATGAAGTGGACATACCTAAAATAGATGAAGTACATTCCTCCACACACGCATCCTTTGTTCTCAGCTGAGAAGAAAACTTTTACATTACTCAAAAGTTTGGTATAAAAGCCTTCACCTCTGCTCAGATTTACTTCTATTGTTTGAGTTTGTATTTTATTCTAGGAAGCCAACCCAGGTAAAATATTCTGTTCTACTGTACATCAAGTCCTTGTTAGAAATGTATCAACTGGAATCAAACTGGGTATGAAACCCAGCTCAAACCAACAGCAACACTTAGCATGCATTGGCACATCAGGGCTGTGCAAAACCTGAAAGAAAGACATCATAGAGCAAAGTAAGTACTCCAGAAAACTTTGTCAAAGAGGGCAAAAGTAGGTCTTAGCTAAATCCTAATAACCTTTATGCTTCTAGTAAGATATAGATGAAAATGAAATATGTACTAACAAAGTTGGAGGTAAAGCTGTGTCCTAAATTTGAACAACATGCAATAATAGTGAAATGACACTTCTTAAATTTGGATACACAAATCTTCTCTGTGTTCCCAGGGTGAAGAAGAAGTCAGCCGGTCAATGAGCCTTTTCGCATTGTGCACCCACCCTGTGGAACAGTCTTCCTGCGACCGTGAGGCAGTCGGAGTCCGTGAACATTTTTAAGTCAAGACTGAAAAGGAGTTCGTGAACATTTTTAAGTCAAGACTGAAAACCTATTTTTATTCTCTTTCTTATGAATAGTTTTTTTTTTTTATCAGTTTTATTCTTTTACTTGTGTTTTTAATCATGTATTTGAATTTTTTTTATTCATTTTAAATTATTTATTTAAATTTTATGTTGAATTGTTTCATGCAAGGCGCCTTGAGACAGCTTTGCTGGGATTTGGCACATTATAAGCTAATTAAATTGAAATTGAATTGACAATTGGGGAAAAAATCATTTCCAGTAACATTCAGGGTTCTGGGAATAATGGCTCAAAATAAAGTAGACTCTGGCGAACAGTGTGGTGAATCTGTTTGCTACGTTTGATGGCGACATCTCAAATAGGAACAAGACAGGAGTTTAAACCTTTATGTCAAGTAAAGAAAATAAGTTGGCCATCCATTAACTTTTATAATTCTTTTAAAAATTACCATTAGAGTGTAATATGCATTTGTCAACTTTATAGAGGACCACTGTGGCACATTTACCTCAGGCCACGTGGAGACGGTCACATATATGTATAAGTAAGGTGTGTATTTTAATTTTACTATCCCTTTTCTGTGCACAGTTTTAATTGTATATTAGATGAGGGGTAATGTGCAATATGTTGTTGAATATTCCGCAGGTATGCAATTATTGTACCTTTTGTTGCTGTATTTATTTATTTATTTATTTATTTATTTTTTGAGACAAATGTCTGCAAAGCACGTGAAGTCCAGGAAGAATTTCCCCTCAGGGACAACAAAGTGTATCGTGAATCACAGTGTTGCAAATATTAACAGACAAGGTCAAATTTCTAATAGGCATTAACTGAGGTAAAGCAGATTTGGTAAGTTTAGAGGTGTGTCCAATCTGGAACATGTGAGTTGAATTTAACCCTAGTAACTGTTGAAGTCGAGGTAGGGTAGCCATAAAAATTAAGTACTTTTGAACAATGTATTTGTAATGTATGTTGCTGGGGTACACTAGTCTGGGCTAAGTCTTTTGTAAGAAATTTGCACAACTTTGTAATGCTGAAGTTATCATACAGGATTGAGGTAGGACTTTGTTAACCTATATGCATGTGTCATGAAAATTATGAATCCCAGTAACATAGATTTACTGGAGAATCCTGAAAATAAAGTAAACACTGGGACAACCTTTAGGGCCCCTTCACACATAGTGCTAAGTTTGGTCGATTACAGCAAAACAGTTCGAAATTACCACACCATGAAACATCTCGCCAATGAACAGGCATGCACGATCCCGGTGCGAGAGTTTGTGCACGCGCCGGTGTTTTTTGAGCAGGCACACAGTGCCGGGTGCAGCACATCGTGTCACTTATGTGGAATAAATAAATAATAAAAACCTACTGGTACCTGTGGGATCACATCACGCCGCTTCTGTGGGGGAGAAGAAGAAAAAAAAAATTAAAAGGAAAGAAAGCCAAACATATCACCCACAGGATTCATACCTGCACATTACCAAGTGAGCTACTATCACTGTCCTGTAAAAGGTGCTGAAAACTGCCTGACATCAGAAAGCACATGGACATATTAAAAAAAAAAAAGCACCATATTAAAACACCATATTGTATTAAATACCTCTTATCAAGCGGGCAATACAAGTATGATCTGTCTGTGACATGAATGAGAAGCAGTTCATTCATCTCATTCATGTTCACATGTTCTGACACGTCTCCAGCCGGCCGCGCACATCCTGCCGACACGTGTCTTGTGGATGGCGCGCCGCAGGACACTGCATCATGTAGAACAGAGCTCAAGTGGGTGACGTGACAGTGAGATTGCCTGCTGCGTGTTATCATCTGACGGTCCGTTTCAACCTGGGGGCAGCCTGTCCATGTACACGCAGTGCGCGCGCGCTCACTTGTTGCAGCCACATGCCACAATGATATGTTTTTATTTATGTCCACTTGATGATAGCAAACAGACACATGCGCATCACAGTGGTCAGTTGTTAGACCATGTCTGTCCAAACACAGCACTGTCCAGCTGGGATATCCAGAATGACAGATCTCCACACCTCCTGTCAGTTTTTAGCTCACACACCAAAGTCACACTCGTGTGGCAGTTAGACAGATTTCACTACCAACATGACAATAGTTATCTGCAGTTTGTTAATGTGCCAAGAGTGCAACTGGCCACACATTTTCTTTGTGCCATGTGAGCCATGTTAGATGGGCTCTGTCTTTCAGGAGCTGGTGTGTGCAAATAGTTGTAGCAACAGGTGTACGAGGCGTTAGAGGCAACTACAATGTAAAGGGGAGGTGATGGTCTAGTAGTTAAGGTGTTGGGCTTGAGACCAGAAGATCCTTGGTTCAAATCCCAGCCTGACTACAAAATCACTAAGGGCCCTTGGGCAAGGTCTTTAATCCCCTATTGCTCCCGGTGTGTAGTGAGCACCTTGTATGACAGCACCCTCACATCAGGTTGAATGTGAGGCATTATTTGTAAAGTGCTTTGAGCTGATTCAGATGTAAAAGCGCTATAGAAATGCAGTCCATTTATGACATTACACAGTTTGCATATGATTCCTGTTTCATGCACACTTAATGCACAATTCGACCAAATTCGCACTGTGTGAAGCGGCCCTTAAGGATCTGTGCACTGTATTTGACAGGCAAGATTAGCACCATAAGCCTCTGTGTTTCAGATACACAAATGTGGACATACAAGTACTTAGCTATAATTGCACAGGAAAGGAGACAATGTTAGTCTTGACATTATTGCTCCCCGCTTGCACAGAGAGATATTAGAGCAATACAACACAACTTTCTCCCTGGAGATACAATCAGAGCATATCGGGAGAGTTGTTGTTGAGGTAGGGGTATTGAAATGCCATGTTAGATTGTTTCAGGGCAGAATCCTTGCAGCAGATTTCATGGGAGTTCCAACACATGATTTGTCTAGGAAATAGGGGTTGCACAACCTTACAATTTTTAAATTTGACAGTTTTTGCAATGACATTTGAGTTTAACTTTACTAACCATTAATGATATTTGTAATAAAACAACGTAAGAAGGAAAATTATTTTGATAATCTTTTCTAATTTATTTGGTCTTCTTTCTTTTTGGCACAAAAGCTTTTCCTGAAAAAAAAAAGGAATGCATTGGCGTTGGCTGGCCCACGACACTTGTTTTACAGAAACAAGTTGAACACTTACAGTGGCTTGCAAAAGTATTCAGCCCCTTGGTATTTCATGCATTTTAATTTCTTTATGGCATTTCAAATACAAAACATAGATCAGGCTTCTCAATATAAAAACCTATACAATTATCTTCCTTAGTCTCAAACTGAAAGTGAATATAACTTGATGTAAATTAATTAAAGATATAAAAGTCAAGGTGATGGGCTGCATAATTAATCAGCCCCTTTGGTATAATAGTTTAATTGCCAGTTTTCTTCAGACAAGTCAGGAGATGGATACATGAACATTTCCAAGTCACTGAATGTCTTGAACTTATGCACAATTTCTCCAATCACAGCCACAGAAGCCTGTAACTTCTTCTGGGCTGTCGAGGTGTCTTGATGGCTTTCCTCACTCTTCTTCTTGCAGAGTCACTCAGCTTTTGAGAACTGTCTACTCCACACAAATTGAGCATAGAGTGCCATACTGTTTATATTTCTTCAAAACTGATGTAAATAAAGTTCAAGACATATTCAGTAACTTGTAAATGTTCATGGATCCATCCTATGACTTGTCTGAAGAAAACTGGAAATTAAACAGGTTATTTACAGGTATTATACTAAAGGGGCTGGTTAGTTATGCAACCCATCATCTTGACTTTTATATTTTATTTAATTTATATCAAGTTGTACAGATTTACTTTCAGTTTGAGTGTAAGGAAGATCATTTTAGAAGCTTTTATATTGAGAAGCCTGATCTACGTTTTGCATTTGAAATGCCATTAACAAATTAAAATGCATGAAATACCAAGTGGCTGAATACTTTTGGAAGCCACTGTAAATGCTATGAGTACCATTTAAGTGTGAAACAAGAAGAAAACTTCAAAAGTTCAGTTGATATAAGAGAAAAATTATCTCATGCAAGGTTTAGCATTGTGTGTGCGACAAAATTAATATATATATATATATATATTTTTTTTTTTTTTTTTTTGCAAAACTCAAATGATTCAGTAGGAAGGTCGGTTACAATGTCTGAAGATCTTGCTGTTTGTATTTTGGAAGTTCATCTATTTCTAACCTGTGTAATAAGTAATTCATGGTTATCATGTCCTTTCATGAAAGGTTGTCCCATTTTTGCAGGCTTGAATCTATGTCTTCAACATTGTGGTCCTTACGGTCAGTTTCTTGCTTTTTCATTTCTTTAAATGTTGACATTGGATACAATATTGAGGCTAAATACACGTGCAGAGTGACAGAAAGTGTAAAGGAGATTTCTGATGAGTTCCAAGGCTTGACAGCCAAGCCCAGTGATGTCCAAGGTAGCTGCAAATAAGTAGTCCAGTGGTTGGAAAGAAAATCTGCACCCTCTCGGCCCTTTCTGGAATACTTTGGACACCACTTGTCTCGCCATTTAGTATTCTGAAGGCCCATTGGTCCAAAGTCCATCAGGCTGGATGTGGAGACAGCGTAATGCCTGACCGAGGATCCCCTGAGCGGCAGAAGAGCTTGCAAGCAGACACCCCAAGTCTTAGAACTTCCTCAGTGGCATGCCAGAAGCCAACCAAGGACATGCCACAGAGAAAACTTTCAAATCCAGAGGAATATAAGAGAACAGAGAGGTATCACGGCTGTTTTGAACAGTTTTTTTTTTTTTTGGGGGGGGGGGGGGGGGGGGCTTCAGAATATTAAAACATCATTACTGCATGCTGTTAGGCTGCTAGCTAAGTGGCATTAAGGAACTTCAGGATGATGATACCTCTCCCTCGCTGCTCCCCTGGTACTCCAATGAATGGTTGTACACATTCCCATGATGAGGGAGGTCTCTCAGAATGGGACAAGTCTAACCAGTCACTGTAATCTACAACAAGATTACAATGTCATTGGTGAGTGTTTGGCCAATTAAACAGTCTGTGCAACCCCTACCAGGAAGAAGTATTAATCATTTGTACAGGTGGTATCATGAGGGTATGTTTGTGCCAGTCACACAAGCTAACCCATGAAAAAGCATACAGACCACATTTGTTTACAGCAGGGTTGAGAGAAAACAATTTCTGGTGACTAATTTTACACAAGCATTCTTCCTGTAGCGGTAGTCCAGAAAACCTTTACTCAAACGCAGTAACCTCTTATTGACACTGAAGGTTGCATGTGCTCAGAAAGCAAAGCCTAAGCTGATCCCATAACCAAAGGCATTTGTGTATTTTAATTTTACTTTGACTTGTTACATCTCACAGCAGCTTTGTAATGTGCTGTACTTTGTTTGATTTTAAATTGAACCAGTGAATGGTTGTTTTTTTATCTTGCCTACCTTCTGACAGCACAGATTGCTTTTGTAGCTGAGGTGAAAGCTAGACTGACGATGATGGAAAACGGAATGGGGTGCACGGAGACTGTGACCTCTCTTGGATGAGTCAAACCAAAGGAAAGCACTGCAACAAAACTGAGCATGTAGTGGGTGGTATTGCAGGGATTTCTGTCTATCCATCCATTTTTTTAAACGCACTTCTTCAAGTTAAGGTTTATGCAGGGGTGGGGGAGCACTTGGGTATCCCAGCAGTCACTGGATAAGGGGTTTGGCACACCCTGGGCATGCCGCCAGTCAGTTTCAGGGCCTGGAGGGATTTGGCTTTATGGAATTGGTTAATCTTCCATCTGAAATCTATGCATTCTATAAAATCTGTCAGCATTTGTATTTACATCAATGCATTACCTATTTAGCTAATACTTATCCTCTTCTTAGGATATTAAGCTATAGCAGCCAAATCACTAAAAGCCTTCTTTGGTTTGTTTCTGTCTGTCTTTCTGCCTGCTGTGCTTTTCTGTCACACACACATTTTAGAATACACTTATTCTTTGGTTTGATGGGTCGTGCTTCCAAGCTAAGCGCGGTCTGCCTGCACTAAGTCAAAGGACCGGTGCCAAAAAAGGTAAAAGCAAGTTCATCACTCTCAGTGCTACAATGCAAAGACTCAAATAGAGATGACTGCTGTTACTTTTGGAAAACAGGATCTTGCTTCAAATGGCTTTTGGGGGTGGGGGGAAATAAAATACAAAAACAAAAAGGTGCTGTGGCCTGTACTGCCATCATATGCCTGACCCAAGTCAGGACAATGGCTTGTAAGTCTTCTGTTATGACAGTAAAATGCGCGGCCATTGCCTGGGTGACATGCGTCAGAAGTACTATGCAAGTACTCCACACCTGCTATTTGTGTGGCCTGCAAAACAGACGTACATCTCACTCTCCAACCCCATGGGTGGCATGCACATGACAAGTGGAAATACTCTGGGAACAGGGCAATGCCAGGATTATTTTCCATTGTGTGCACCAGACCCCCCGAATGGTCTGACGCATGGATTTTAATGTAAAACAGAAATGAGACCAGCTAGCGCTTAGGCCTAGGTTTGTGTGTCATACATCATACTGACAAAGTGAGGAACCTTGGGGTAATTTTTGATCCTACATTGTCCTTTGACCTCCACATTAGAGATATTACAAGGTTTCTTCCATCTGCAAAATATAGCAAAGATTCATCCCATCCTGTCTATGGCTGATGCTGAGACTCTGATTTATGCATTTATCTCTTCTAGATTGGATTATTGCAATGTTTTATTTTCTGGTTTGCCGCAGTCGAGCATGAGGGGTCTCAAATTGATTAAAAATGCTGCTGCCACACTTGACATGAAGCAGAAAGTTTGACCACATTACACCCATTTTGGCATCTCCTCACTGGCTTCCTGTCTCTGTGAGATCAGATTTTAAGGTTCTGCTATTTGTCTATAAAACTGTTCACAGACTGGCACCTCCCTACTGAGCTGATCTAGTTAAACCCTACGTACCAGCCCGGGCTTTGCATTCGAAGGATGCAGGACTACTTTGTGTCCTTAGGATGACTAAAACATCTGCGGGTCATACGGCTTTCTGTTATTGTGTCCCTGTTCTGTGGAATGATCTCCCTGCATCAATAAAGCAGTCAGATTCTGTTGAGACTTTCAAGTCCAGACTTAAGACGCACTTGTTTTCCCTTTTGTATGGCTAGCATATTGGAAGATTATGTTACTATGCTTTTTACTTTTTTAAAACTCTTTTATTGTGGCTTTTTAATCTTTTAATTCATTTTTTTATTGTTTTGTATGAAGCACCTTGAGGCGACTCTGTTGTGATTTGGCACTATATAAAATTAATAAATTGAATTGAACTGAGATGTGATCAGTGCCAGATCACTGTGCTATACTGCAGCACAGACCCACAGTGGGTGTTTTCAATCTTTCAGAACCTTGGACAGTGGTGCAGCCCTGAGGCTCATATCAAAATGATGCATCATGGCCACACAAGCTTTTTTTATTGGTGCAATATTGAATGATTTTCACAAAGTTGTGACAAAAATGTACCCACAGTGTATCCAGTATAGGAGCTTGCTCTGCATTGTTTTTTGACTCCTTCCACTCAGGATGCAAACTCCCAATCACCAGCATGGGAGGCAGATGCTCTGACCAGTTGGCCAAAAACTGGGGCTCTGGCCTGACTGGTCCAAGTATCTTTTGGCTATCAGGGATTTACTACCACATGCGCAGTGAGGCTTAAGCATCCTGATCTCCTCAGGGCACATGCAAGAACTGTGCTGCTTGTGAAACCTCATCAATGAAATCAGCATTATAAGGTCTTGAGGTCTGTGGGACCCGTTTTCAGTTTCTATCTTAAGAAAAATTATGCAAAAAAACTTTTTCAAACTAAAATTCATTGGCCTTGGCTCATTTACTGTGAGGAACATAAATCAGAAAACATTTTCAATTATGCCCCCCATATACCCCCCTTCACATTTTATATTACATACAGGGTCTTTGGGTCCACTGGACCCGGGGCTAGTGAAAGTGTGGAAATCATAGGTCCTGTGCACCCTTATTTTCCCTTTCTGCTCTCTGGGCCTGTGTGTGAGTGATTGAGAGAGAGTGTAAAGCAGGTGAATGGGTTCTTGGTATGAGCACCCACAGTGTGCACCCAGCTGTTCCTGCACAATGTTGCAACCTTGTGCGGGAACTGCACCCACATTCTGATGCATTTCAGCTGTCATGTGGGAATCTGACACTATAAATATCTTTGTCAGCATGGTTCCACACCACAACTGATCAAGATGGCAAAGCGATTCTGTTCAAGCTGTCATACAGTTTATTTTGGAAGCAACAAAGGGTTTTGATGGCAATGCGAAGGAAGAAATATATATGCAGTAAATACATAGTGAAACTCTGCCCCTTGTGTGGTATGAAAATGGCCGAGTTCAGTGGAGCAAATGTGTTGTTCAGACAGATGTTATGTGTACACTGACCTGAGTCGCTTAACCCTTCCTTATAGGGTCTTCATTTTTTTTTTTTTTTTTTACACAGGGAGTCCTGCTGGGTCTGGTGGACCCATTGCATTTTGGGGCTTTTAATTCAACATAATCACACTTTTTTTTTTTTTATAAAATACTCAGCATGTGTTTACTTCATCCCAATTGCAAGTAATATTAAAACCACTTATGTTAAGTTTGTTCCTTTTACCTTTGTTGAATCACGTTCATGAATAGAAATACAACTCATTTTTATGTTTTAAATAAGTTGTGAGAAAATACATCATAAAACAGGCATAACTGCAAAATAATTAACAAATATACAATTGAAGCAAGTTTTTCCAAAATTATAGTGCATTATTTATTTGAATTTCCTTAGAAATTTAACCTACTGGGGTCAGTTTACATATAATACCTGTCTGAACAACACATTAGCTCCATTGAACTCTGCCATTTTCACACAAGTCTATACCACACGATTGCCTGAGTTTCACTGTGTGTGTATTGCATATGTACTTCTTGCATTGGGTGCATGTATATTGTGTTTTTTCTGTCCATCTTGGGTCCACATAATTCACAGACTAGTCCTGGCTGCTGAAGGGCTGGTCCTGAGGCTCTTTCACACTTTGGAGCTGGCTGATGCTCATCCTCCTCTACAAACTCAGTGTCAGACTCTGAATTTTCAGAAATGTGATCCTCACATTTTGAAACTTCTTTCTCTGCATCGCCGTCAAAACTCTCTGTCTCTTCCAATATCAACTATAAGGCACCCTGAACACAGAATTCCTTTGCCATTTTGATCAGTTGTGGCATGGAACCATGCTGACAGAGCTATTTATAGTGTCAGGTCCCCAAGACTGGGCACAGAGGATGAAATGTGTGGGAATGTGGGTGCAGTCACTTCACAGAGTTGCAACCTTGTGCTGGAACAGTTGGTGCTCACACCAAGGACCCATTCACCTGCTTCGCTTCACTCTGCTCCGCTCCACCCACCCACAGGTCCAGAGAGCAGAAAGGGAGAATGGAGGGTGCACAGGACCTATGATTACCACACTGTCGCCCGGGTCACCTGAACCTGAAGACCATGTATGTATTGTAAAATTGAAGGAGGTATACAGGGGGAGTGTTATTGAAAATGTTTTCTGATTTATGTTCCTTACAGTAAATGAGCCAAGGCCAATGAATCTTAGTTTGAAAAAATAATTATCTGTAGCATTTTTCTTAAGATAAAAACTGAAAATGGGTCCCACAGACCTCATAAGGGTTAAATTTGTAATGAAATTCAAATAAAAATACAAAAACTTGTTTCATTTGTACAGTACATTTGTTAATTGTTTCCCAGCTATGCCTTTTTCATGATGCATTTCATTATCACATTTTAATTATATATATATATATATCAAAGCAAAGCAAATCTGATTCTGGATCCTTTTTTTTTTTTTTTTTTTTTTTTTTGCAAGAAGGCAGCAAACAGCACTTGCATGTAACAGTTATGGGCTACAATGTCAACCAATGGTGCACTGATTCACACTGAGTGCTGTATTTTGTATTTTGTTGTCCATTCTGTTATGATTGATTGAAAGTGCTCATACACTTGTGGGGAAGTTGTGCTGTTTGAATGCAAAATTTGCTTTTGCTCCTTATTTTAAATGTTTTGGCACAGTTAGAGCCTTTTGCAAACAAAATGTGTCATTTTGACCATTGGGGCACTGTTTAGGCCTCTGTGTTAACTATTTTGAAAATGTGGATTTTGAGTTGACTGTTGCATCAAAGCAATCAATAAAAACTGTAATTTGCATATTTTTTTTCTTTTGTTATTTCATTTTGGTTATTTGATAATGCCACAAGACTTATCTAGTTATGTAAGTTGAAATAACTTTACGTAGTGAAGTTACAGTAAAATAACTTAAGAAAATCTATGCAAATTGTTACATCACTTTTTCCTCATTGAGGCAGCGGTTCATTTTTTAGAGTATGGACAAAAGGTCAACTCAAACCTCACCCACCAAACAGTCAATACTACTGTTGAGTGCTATATCAGTCTGATGTTCCCGAACCGTGTATGTAATCTACAGTACTGTAAACACTTCTTTTCATTGTTTTGAATGGCATTTAGAATGGCATTTTTAGAAGAGATTGTTAAGTTTTTACTGTAGGGTTTCATTGTGACAGAGCTGTGAGGTGTTTTACAACAAGTGTTGTGTCTTATCTTGCTTGTATGTAGAGTTTTGACACAGTGAGCCAAATTTTGCAAAATGTGTGTAAGCAACTGGCAAAAAAACTAACAGCTATGGCATTCTGACATTTGACCTCAGTGATGTTGACTTTTATCCAAATGAAAATCAGGGACCTCTTACTGACCTTTCCACTGCAATGCTAAAATCCATGTACATCACATTTTATCCAAAACTTGTTGAAAATCAAATTTGACCTTTGAATGATTTTCTCCTAACAACTTTGGGGCAAACTTCATTGACCTTTAAAACATTTATTTGAAATCAGCAAAAGGACCTGTGATGAGTAGGCCAACAAACACAAAGGCAGGCATGACCTTGACCCTGAAGACTAAACGTAGGCAAATTTGACCTTGCTGTGCAATATTGGAACATACAGTAGTGTTCAGAATAATAGTAGTGCTATGTGACTAAAAAGATTAATCCAGGTTTTGAGTATATTTCCTATTGTTACATGGGGAAACAAGATACCAGTAGATTCAGTAGATTCTCACAAATCCAACAAGACCAAGCATTCATGATATGCACACTCTTAAGGCTATGAAATTGGGCTATTAGTAAAAAAAAGTAGAAAAGGGGGTGTTCACAATAATAGTAGTGTTGCATTCAGTTAGTGAGTTTGTCAATTTTGTGGAGCAAACAGGTATGAATCAGGTGTCCCCTATTTAAGGATGAAGCCAACACCTGTTGAACATGCTTTTCTCTTTGAAAGTCTGAGGAAAATGAGATGTTCAAGACATTGTTCAGAAGAAGAGAGTAGTTTGATTAAAAAGTTGATTTGAGAGGGGAAAACTTATACGCAGGTGCAAAAAATTATAGACTGTTCATCTACAATGATCTCCAATGCTTTAAAATGGACAAAAAAAAAAAAAAAAGAGATGCATGGAAGAAAACAGAAAACAACCATCAAAATGGTTAGAAGAATAACCAGAATGGCAAAGGCTCACCCACTGATCAGCTCCAGGATGATCAAAGACAGTCTGGAGTTACCTGTAAGTGTTGTGACAGTTAGAAGACGCCTGCGTGAAGCTAATTTATTTGCGAGAATCCTCCACAAAGTTCCTCTGTTAAATAAAAGACGTGCAGAAGAGGTTACAATTTGCCAAAGAACGCATCAACTGGCCTAAAGAGAAATGGAAGAATATTTTGTGGACTGATGAGAGTAAAATTGTTTTTTTTTTGGGTCCAAGGGCCGCAGACAGTTTGTGAGACGACCCCCAAATTCTGAATTCAAGCCACAGTTCACAGTGAAGGCAGTGAAGCATGGTGGTGCAAGCATCATGACATGGGCATGTTTCTCCTACTATGGTGTTGGGCCTATATATCGCATACCAGGTATCATGGATCAGTTTGGATATGTCAAAATACTTGAAGAGGTCATGTTGCCTTATGCTGAAGAGGACATGCCCTTGAAATGGGTGTTTCAACAAGACAATGACCCCAAGCACACTAGTAAATGAGCAAAATCTTGGTTCCAAACCAACAAAATTAATGCCTCGCAGATGTGAAGAAATCATGAAAAACTGTGGTTATACAACTAAATACTAGTTTAGTGATTCACAGTATTGCTAAAAAAGCAGTTTGTACATAATAGTTTTGAGTTTGTAGCGCCAACAGCAGATGCTACTATTATTGTGAACACCCCCTTTTCTACTTTTTTTACTAATAGCCCAATTTCATAGCCTTAAGAGTGTGCATATCATGAATGCTTGGTCTTGCTGGATTTGTGAGAATCTACTGAATCTTCTGGTACCTTGTTTCCCATGTAACAATAAGAAATATACTCAAAACCTGGATTAATCTTTTTAGTCACATAGCACTACTATTATTCTGAACACTACGAGTACTGTACATATGTGTGCCAAGTTTGTTGTTCATTTTCACCCTTGACCCCAGTGATTCAATTTTGGTACAACCCACCTACATATGTATGTCTGTTGTGGTGAACAAGAGTGGCAAATCATAATTTTTACATTTGCACTCAATGACCTGGGCATTGCCACAATAACCCTCTTGGTGGAAATTGGATCAAGCACCTTGGAGGAGTGTGGGAGCAACAAATGCACACATATCCACCCACATAGTATGTGTTTCAGTATTGAAACATGTTGAAGCTCATCACTATGTGGCAAGTCAGCTGTTTCCAAGTGGATAAAAGCAGTCCTGCAAGAAATGAAAGCTTAGTCATCTAGATACAAAATTGTGAGAAAAAGTGAACAGGCAGGAACCATTTTACAATCTGGTATTCAGTCCCTATCCATGAGTGGAACCTGCAGAGGCACTTAATCTTGCATGGACACTTGAAAAGGGTAGATGCCCGCAAGCATATAGGAATTTCTCTAATTACTACACTGCCCTGCCAAGATTTAATTTCAAAACAATTTGCCTGTCTCATTTAAAGAAACTTCACTTGTTGATGTTTCAGGCAGCCAATTAATTAAATCTGATTTGTGTTGCACTTATGTTGTCATAGTCTGAGGTCTGATACCTCCCCTGTGAATAGTCACCTTGTCAGTTCTTCCAATAAAATTGCCAGTCTGACTGTGTGATATTGACTTTTAAGTGGCAGTGCCACATCTAGAACATATCAGCACACCGACAGTGAAATAGTGGCTATCTGACATGGCCAAATTAAAAAAAGGACAAAGAAATCATTTGAAATGTATTAAAATGGTGGATGGTGGAGTAGGGTTCAGGCATGCTCCACTTTGAAGAAAAAAAAAGGATAATTATTTGGCATTAAAACATATTATTAACCACACATGACTTTAACATGGCTGAAACTAAAAATTAATTCATCATCTATACCCACTTTTTCACTTAATGGTCACAGGGGAGCTGCAGCCTTTCCTAGCAGTCCTTGGGTTTAAAGTTTCAAATTCAAAGAACCTGAGGCAACAGTGTTAAGCATGGGTGAAATTCATGCACCTAATGAACACGGCACATCTTGAATTTCAGGAGTTCAGTCTCTGTTTGGATGTTTGACAGATTTTTGTGATCAGAGTCAGGAGGTTCATCACGAGCTGCTAATTCATCCTTTGCTTATTCACTCAGTCCCTTGATGAAAACTCTGTTTAGCACTTCATTATTTCACTGTGCATCAGCTACTAAAGTCCAAAACGAGTAGTCAGTGACTGAGCATCCTCCCTGTGAAAGAGCAGCCGACTTGATGCATTGCCCTTGTGACTGGGGTGATCAAAAACAGCTTTGAAGCAATTTTCAAAATCAAAATAGGTCAGAGTACTTAGGTTAGCATCAGTACTGACTGCCTCAGCCTAGGCCATTGCGCTACCTCTTAATAGCCCCAACACCAAATGAATATTGTCTGAATAAGAAGAACTTTGAAGATGCACAACTATTCGGCCACACTGCAGCCAAAAATCCATGTTTCATATTCAAATCCACCCCGGGCAGAGGTTGAATCCATAAACTGAGCAGAGGTGGCGAGAATGGAAATTTGACGAGTCAGCACTGTGATCTGGGCAGCCATGTTTTGGCTGCTTTCAAAACAAACTCTCAGAAATTGTTCATGTTGGCCCAGCAGAGGTCCCTTGCTAGAGAGAGCTCTTGATGTCCATTGCTTGGCCAGTTCATTTTGATAAGCACAGGCTTCAAACAGAAATGGATGCATGACAACAGACTCCAAACTGATAAAAGTTCAAAAAGGGGTTTATTACAAAAGCAAAAGGGTTTCACACAGTGAGCAGGGAAGGACAAACACTAGGCTGAGCAGGACAGGCAGCGCTGGTGAGCATGGCTGGGCGAGAGGAAAAAGGAGAAAAGCACAGGGCTTAAAAAGGAGCAACAAAAACACAGAATACAACCAAGCTTCAAAAGTTCAGAGTGGCCAAAAAGTTACCACGGCGGTTACAGCAACTAACTGGTGATGAGGGGACAGTGAGACCGGGTTAAAATACTGCAGCTTGAGGTGGAGGCAATCAGTGTGTGATGAGGAGCAGGTGAGCTTGATTACGTGGAGGCAGAATTGAAAGAAGGTCAGCTATGCCCAGCCCAGCACACAAAGGGGGAGACAGGGCAGAACAGATGATGTCCGATCGTCATCATTTTGGTTGCAATGGACGTTTTGCCCTTGTTTGCACAACTACCAAATCAGTAATTCCATTTGTCAATAATTTCTCTTTTTCAGCCTTCCGATTTGAAGGTTGAAAGCAATCAGAGTGGTTTCATGTTTACCATGTGGGAGCACCAGCTGGCATGGAAAGCGGTTGGGTATTTCCATTAGATGAACAAAGACAAGATAAATGATCAGCTGCAATGTAGCAGGGATGAAGGATCAAAGAAAGATATATTTTCTTGAGATGCAATCATTGGTTCTTTGTGAGCTATTATTTTCTGATGAGTTATTGATAAGTTAAACATTAATGTACAATTAGACCTGTTGGTGCTATTTTATTTCCACAACATTGCTAACAAGCTTCTGCTTGTTAACAAGCAGTGCATTGACTTGTGGTTCTGTTCAGGTTCTTTATTTTATTATTTATTTTATTTATTGCCTGCAGCAATTTAGAATGACATTTCAGAAAAGACAGGTTGCATTCAATTTCACTTTTGCACAAACTAATACATGCATTTACATATTTATGTGAAAATCTTGATTGGGATATTTTGGTTTGATTCGTAATTTTGATTTGTCTCATTTGATTCAGTTTTACTTGGTCATTATGGAATTTCTAGAAGAATGGGCAGTTTTTAAGTTACCCTCTATCCCAGTGACGAAGCATTTTCCCACCACGTTGTCTGTTGTCCCCACCTCAAAATGTTCCACATATTTACAAAAAGGAAAGAATGAAGACTGACTTTAATTTGAATGACTCAAATATCAAGGGTAAAGTAAAGACACAGCCCAACAACTAGGAACTAAAATATTTGTTATTGTGAGTTGAAATAAGCAATGAAAATTCCAGGAGTCACAGGCCTGGCTTTGTAGTCAGTTTTGCTCTTTTTAATGAACCCCGACAGAATAAAAATTAATGTACCAAGTTTCTTTCTTCTTCTTGTGTTTTAAGAATATCGGAGGTAAGGATCAAGAGTTGCTCCTCCAAAATGATGTATTTTTTTTAGTTATTTGTTATGTAATTGTGTATGTGGGTAATGTAGTACTTATTAATATATCTGTCCTGGCTCTGGTCTTGGCATGCGCACATTGCTTTACCCCGGACTTGAAGACGTCACCCATCGAGATGAGGTGCCTCGTGCAACTGCACATGTGGAGATGATGTAACTCGCACGACGTGCAACTGTGCATGCACATTTTTTTTTTTTTGGTTGTTTTTTCTGTCAAAGATTTTTTTTTATTAATTGTATTCAGTGTATTTATAGCCTAGTAAGTAATACATTTTCTATATTTTACGTTAGGAGCATAAATGTATGTATATGTATATTTTGCCTGTCAAATTAGATAACTCCAGGTTAAAAATACTTATCGTTTTATAGTGAGTAGATTTTATACATTACTACATTCGGATGAACAATTTATACATTTACTTGCCCATCAAAATAAGAGAACTTTGTCAAGTAATTTTTTCAATGCACACATATGGTTACGCGAGGAACCTCATCTCGACGACGCACGCAGATAAGTCTGTCGAGCTGAGGTGCCATGCACCTCATCTCGACGATGCACCTCATCTCGACAGCACACTGGCCCCACTGGCATTTAGGAAGATTTGCGCATGGATTGCGCACAAAATTGGCTCATATTCGCTAAACATCCACAATATCCGTGAAACATGCTTGTATGAGTCGGCCGACATCTGCACACGTCTGCAATTATCCGCAGAAGCACGTTTTTCCATTGCCAGGATTTTGGAGCTGCACAAAATTGTGGTTGAGGATGACATCTGCCTTACATATGCAATACATACTCAGTACATACTGAAACTATGTATGTATGATGTAACTCGCCCGACACAACTATGTATGTATGTATATCCACTGTTATCTGCTGATAGCCGCAACTGATGGGGATTTGCGGCTTGGCAGCGGACTGGGACAGTGTGTAAAATGGATATATCGCATGCCTTATCACGTCCACATCACAAACTAAAATAAGTTGTAGTGAATGCATACAGATTGGCCACGGATAAAGCGTTTGTATTATGTCTACTTTGCATCTGATTTGCAGACAATTTGCGAATGCATAACAAACACGTCACGTAAGCCCAAAGTACTATATGTGGCAGAAATCGACAAACCTGCCAGTCAGTGCCAGTCCAGCTGTGGAGACATGCAGATGTAGGTATGGATCCCCAAAGACGTAATAGCTGCTACCATCCAACAACATACTGCAAATCCCCAGCTGCAGAGAAGTCAGTAGGAAAGAAAGGCCGCAGGATGAATATAATAATGTTTTTGGAATATTGAAAATTATCACTTGTGAATAATTTTACCTCGAAAAGGGCACCACCTCGTTCTAAGTATAGGTACTTTTAATTTAAACATTCATTTAAACAACATTAAACATTGATTAGTCTCAATTTAATTACTCAGTCTCAATTTCTAAAGGGGTAAGCTCCGCCTACTACGGTGGTGATGGTGAGATCACCTGAGTTGTTTTATTTGTCCTGTTGGAAGTTAAAGTTATTTCTTAATTTGTCTTGATCGGTGTGATTCGATTGTTTGGGACGCGGCAGGTGTCGATATTCCTTCTTTGCATCTTCTCGACCTAATGAGTGGTTTTAAGTTCTATCGGCGACTGTGACGTCCCCGGCGAGTCCCATGGGGTTTTTGTGAGGCTTAATTTGGTTGCGGTGTACCCACTTGAAAACTGGTTCTCTTTGACCCTTGCTGACCTTGATTTGGTATACGACGGTGGAGAGTTTGTCAGTCACCAAATACAGTCTGGTCCAATGGGGTAGCAACTTGCGAGTTAACCTGGTCATTTTCTGACTGGGTTGCCCGAACGAGTACTACCAAACCTTGTCCCCCATTTGGATCTCATGGTAGGATGCCTTCTGGTCATAGTAGGCTTTTTGACCTTCTGCGCTTTTGTTCAAGTGTTTTTGAGCAAAGGAGAAGTTTGCTTTCAGATGCTCAGTCAGGTCAGTCATGTATTGTTGAGCTGTGTACGCTGTCGCAATGTCTGCCTCCCCTGGCTGGTACAGCAGGTGGAGGGGGAGTGTCATTTGACGGCCTGTCATCATTTGAAAAGGTGAGAACCCCGTCGATTCGTGAGGGGTCGCCTGGATGGCCAGGAGGACCAGGAGACCTTTCACATCCCAGTCTCTGTGGTTGTCTGCCACGTATTTGTGCAGGATGGTCACCACAGTTTGGTTGGTCCTTTCCACCTATCCTGACGACCGAGGGTGGTGGCTGATGTAGAAGTTCACCTTTACCCCCAGCACTTGCCAGAGTTGTTGCATGACTTCGCTGGTGAAGTGGGTGCCTCTATCCGAGTTTATGCAGATAGGTAGTTCAAATCATGAAAAGATGTGATTCATCAAAAAATAGGCTGTCATCAAGGCTGTATCGTTTGGAGCCGGTAGACATTCCAGCAATTTGGTGAAGTCACTTTTGACAGTGAGGAATTATTTGTTTCCTCTTGCAGACTTCGTGAGGGGTCCTACCCAGTCAATTTGTAGATCTGATCAAGGGAAGGAAATACCTCTCTTTTGTATGGGAGCGCTGTGAATCGGGTTCACAGGTTGGAAACAGACCAAGCAGCCTTTGATGTAATCGCTTACATCCTTCTGCATTTTTGGTCAATATGCCACCTGTCGTATCACATTATATGTTGCTTTCGTTCCTCTGTGACCTATATGAAAGTATTATATTTGAAGTTTGTTCCTCTGTGCGCATGCTGAATCGTGTCCGTGCACCAACATCACCCCCCGGTGGTTACGAGAAACCACTAACGCAGGTGAAGAGAGATACTCGGAAGCATAGAACAAGATGCCACGGAGCACTTGTAGGTTATTTATGGCATGGTACAGCTGTTTTAAGTCAGGGACAGAAGCAAAATCATCCTCAGTGAGTGGATGAACTTGAGGATCAGTGAGGTGCAGCACCATTTTGTTTATGGCCGGATCTAGAGCTTGGGGTGAAGCCAGGTTGGAGTCGGAGAAAGCTGGAGCAACTGAGGCTGTTGTAGAGACGGGAGCTGAGGCAGGGTCTGCGGCAGCAGTCCTGGCAAGAGTCACCACTGATACAGCATGGGTGGGTGGGGCAAAAGTGCCTCATCGAATGCCCACATCGTGCCATCCAGAGCGCCTTGCTTGGCTAGTGTGTCAGCCAAGTCATTAAATTGTTTGTCTTGGCCTGGTGTTCAGGAGTGACCTCTGACCTTTTTCCAGTATATCTGGAGTTCGTGCGTAGTTATGAGGTGATCACAAGCCGCAAACAGTTCTTTGTGTTTGACCGATTTCTTGTTGGTCATGAAACCATTGCATTTCCAGCAGGGTAGATGGCACAAAAAGCTAAGGCATGCATAGTTCAAATCTATGCATAGCACATATGTTTTGACATTTTGCGCCACAGCTAACTGGCATGTTATGAGTATGCCCGCAATTTTGGCATACTGAGAGGACTGTGGTTCCAGTTGGAATTTTTGTGGCTCATGTGGTGTGTTGTCAATCCACGTGACCCCCACTCCTGCCCGGGTGACAGTTTCATGGTGAAATGAGCAGCCATCCATGTACGCAGTGATCATGCCTTGGCAGGCATTGTGGTCGAAGTAGTGGTGATTAAGGGAGTCGGGTGGTGACACGTCTTTGTTAAACGGGTTTGCAGCCAGTGTGTCTTTGGTGCAGTGCTGGCAAGCAGCTAACCCTGTGCCTAGGGGAGTTTTGCCGTCTTGGGCATACCGCACCTCCACGTCAAAACTTTGCAGTGCCATCAACCATGAGGCAACTTGTGAGTTTGTTACTACACCTTCTCGCAGTCTTTGACTGTTAAGGAATGTCACTCGTTGATGATTGGTTTCAACAATGACTTTTTGTCCGCCAGATAGTTGGCGACATGTTTCACAGCCCAGACTGTTGCTAGTAGGGCTTTTTCGAAGTCACTGAATGAACCCAGTAGGGTGGCTTTGGGAATCAGAATGTCTTCGCCAGTGTCGTTATGCACCATCAAGCAAGTTGTCAGACTTCCTAGGCTCAGAAGTGGAGTGGCTTCCAGAGATAGTCCTAGTTTGGTGAAGAGCTGGGATGGCTGGAAGACTGCCTGTGAGTGTTGGAGCCGCTGTCCTGGATGTATCGCGAGGTGGAGTGGTGCATTTTTCAGGTGGGCAGGTATCGTGATGTGACCATCACTCACTACCTGACATGCATCAGGGATCAATTGTCCAGACCTTAGATACTCAGGATCGGAGTAAGCGGGGTCATCGCGTGCTCTGGTCAAAGACCAGAGGACCTGATTGACTCTGTCAACCTGTACCTCCAATTGGACACAGAGGTCACCCCCTATGTAGACAGAGTGTGGTAAGTTTGGAACAACTAAGAATGAGTTCGGTTCATCGGTTCCAGCGTGTTCTGAGTGTGCAGATTCCAGTTGCCTTGAGTACGGTCTGGGGTAGAAGTTCCTTTGGGAAACGGAAAGATTTTTCCACATATAAAATGTCTGGATTGGATTTGCTCAGTGAGTCAAACAGACTTTGACTAAAAGCTGATCTTTCGGCCCAAAGAGCCAGAGCTACGTCAGCAGTGTGTGTGTTTTCCAAATGTAGACCATCTACTACCAGAGGGCAGTACTCACTCGCATTAGTGTCCTCTGACAGCTTACAGAGAAAAGTATCCTTCTCAGCCAGCAGTGCATCTGGGGGCCATGAAGCATTCCGCAGGTCGACAGCCGACAGAATGTCCGCTGTGACTGTGTCGCGTGGGGGTTCTGTATCATCTGGGATCTCAATGGCATAACATTGGGGCTTTGCTGGTTGAGTCACCTCAGGCGGGTGAGGGTGACGGACCTGTGCCCATAGTTTTAACCGTTTGAAATCGATCAGAGGTTCAAATTGGTTGAGAAAATCTTTCCCTATGAGGAAGGGAATGGTGTTGAGTGCTGATATGTACACAGGGTGTACCAGACTCATGGGTCCGACAGTGATGTTGACCAGAGCCATTGAGGACAAAGTTGCCGGGTTGTTCTTGTAGGGCTGGCTCTCCAACGAACACGGCAATAGTTTGAGGTTTCTGTTGGCCTGCCGTGCTGCTACCTGCAGTTGTTTTAACAGTGAGGTAGACATCAAGGTGACATCGGAAGCAGTGTCCAGAAGAGCCTCATGTCTTAGTAAGTTTTCCAGGATTAAGGACAGATAAAATTTCTTTGCAATCCCCTTCTCAGAGAGGTTGCATAAGAATTTCCATACAGGTGGTTGTCTGGGTATAATGGACACTGGATCAGCACGTGATCTGTGGTTCTGATCAACCTGGACTACACAGATGGCACTGGGAGGACCAGACTTGGTCTCTCTTGGTTCTTGGTCCCCATCTGAAAAGTACAGTGTCTCAGACGTGGGTCCTGGGATGGTGACACTAACGGGTTGTCTACACTCCGGTATAGGTCTTCCTCAGACGCCTCTGGTGGAGTTTGTGAAGACACCGTGTGGGTAGCTGGAGCTGTGCAGTTTACACACAGCATGTTAGCTTTCTTTTTGGCCTTTTCATCCTCAAATTCCTGAACAAGGCCTTTCATGATCTTCCGGATTTCTTGGTGGAAGCTTGAATCCACATACTTATCTGAGTGCTTGGATCGGTCTCTTTCTCTGGAGTTTCAGTTCCAAGTGCTCTTACTGTTGCGTTCAGGTGGTCCCTGATGTGGGTGTCTGGAATCCTGCCATCCTTGGGATCGGTCACCTGGGTACTCACGTCTGTCATCGGGGTGATCTTCCCATGTGGTGGGCTTCTCCCACTGTCTGGGTTTGAATTTATTTCCCTGATTTTCAGCAGTTTCGGATCCCTGTCTGGTTCCGAAGTCACTTTGGTTTTGTGGGGACCACTGCAGTTTTGCTCGTGGTCCACCTCGATCCTTGGGTTGGCTTCTGACACATGGTTTCATCTGTCGAGAGGAGGTAGTGAGGTTTAAATGACCCCCCGGAGGTGCCTTTAAGCTCGAGGGTAGGCCTAGGTGCTTCAAGGCTGAAGATCATTTGTCCTCGGATTTAACATCTCTCTTAATTTGTTTAGCGAAACCTTCCGTAGCAAGGTCACACAGGTACTGTATGGGAGCCTCATTGGGATCTCCCAGGATTCCCAGATGATGACTCGTGTCAGGGTGGAGGTTCTCAAGGAACAAGGTTTTAAAATTAAGGTCTTCTTCCATACCTGGTTCATTTCGGGTGCCAAAATAGGTACAGAGAAGCCTGTTGTAATATTGTTGGGGCAGTTCACACCTGCCTTGTTTGACGGCCATAGCGGTGGCTAGGCCTGTCCGAACAGAATGATCTGAATATTCTATTTATAATGCTAAGCTAAGTTTAGCAAAGTCTTGCCGTACCTCGGCGGGTTGACGTTCAACGAACCAGCTGACCTCGCGGCTGGAAGTCCGCTTGATGAGGTAGATGTAATGTTCACCAGTAGCATGAGTGAAATCCCTGAGGTAATAGCGTATGTCGTTTATGCGTCGGGGGAGCCTCCTGGATTTGGCTCAAAACGGTTAATGAGCCGTGCAATTTCATCCAGTTCTCTGTCATTAAGGACTGTGGAAGGACGCATCTGAGTGGGAAGGAGAGGCGGTGTCTCTCGATACCCATGATAAGGAGGTTGGAACTCCTGATGATGCGACACGGGTCCTGACAGGGGTTCAGGGCGCACTTCCTTGCGGTCTGTGGTGAACGTTTGCGTTCCATTTTCCCACATGACTTTTTGTTCAGGGTCTCCCAGTGGTTACGAGTTTAATTGGAGTTTGCGCTTTAATGATTGCACTTCAGCATTGAGGTTCTCATTTCATTCTCAAGTATTGTCTAAAAGAATTTGTGTATCTGTCAGACGTCTCAGACTCCAAAATGTCTTCATGCTTTCCAGCATGACTCTTCAATGTTTTAAGCTCACCAGTATGCCTCTTGGAGTAAATCATGAGCTTCTCTTTGTTTCAGACATGCGGAGCTAAGTTCAATTTGTAACTCCTTAATTTCATTGTCATGTTCCTGAAGAGTTTCTTTCAGGAGTAAGGTTTGGTCTTTAGCTCCCGGATGAGATGCAGTATCTGATTCACTGGGCTGATCTGGGGAAGGTCTTCCAATTTTTCTTCAGCAAGGGTCAAAGACTGTTGTGTTTCTTCTAATCGCTGTCTCAGGAGTTTATTCTCCTCACGCAATTTGACATTGTGTTCTTTCTGCCTTTTTAGAGAAAGAACTGATTTCTCCATGAGTGATTCTGCATGTTTGAGCTTCAGGGCTGTGGCAATGGCTAATTTGCCAAGCACCATAGCCAGGTTTTTCTTTTCCACAGTTGCTGCTAAAGTCTGACTGATGAGTTCAGACATTTCAGCAACTGTGCCTTCACACGTGGCTTGTTGCATGTCGTGCACGTAGCCAGGTAATATTTCGGCGGTCAGGTCGGATAAGACCTCTTCTAAAAGCTCACCTGAGTCGCTACAACCTTGGCTTTCCAGGTCAGTAGAAGTTCTTGGTTTGTTTTCACTGGGCGTGGCCATGTTGGCTTTCTGGGATGACGATTAGACAGCATCCACCAGAAACAAAACAATAAAGAATTCACAACAAAATAACAAGATGAGCGATAATAAAAAATATTTACAGATGATCCAGCTGCAGAAGTGTGAAAGGGATTAGTGAGTTAACTGCAGGTGAAACCAGCAGGTGAAACCAGCAGTGGAGAATTCACACGAATGCAAAAGGAAAATGTTGAGGAGTGTTATTTGTTGTATTATGTACACACAAGTAGAACTTTTCTTTGTTTAGTTAATGTGATGTAACACCAATATTCTCTGTTTAGAATTTCTATGGGTTACACTTTTGGTAAAGCTTCAGCACTTTCACTTTAAAAGAAATCACTCCTGAAGGAGGTGTTCTTTTAATGAGGTAGGAGAGTTTAAAAAAAAAAAAAATATATATATATATATATATATATATATATATAGTTATTAAAGTGATCTCCTGATTAATCCTAATTAAATAGTATTAAAACAATAAAGTTCATTAGCTAGTTGTGAAAACAACAAGATTAAATATGTGTGTACACTTGATTAGTATCAAGACAGTAGAATACAAGATTAATATTTCCAATTAGAATTGGAGAAGTGACTTAAAAAAGTTACAAAAAAAATATTATACAAGATGAAACTTGATAATAAATGTTTCAGTTAATAGTAGTTATTCTTTTAAGTGGTAGGAAAAAGTTAAAGTCGCTGGAAATTATTTACATGCAACACAGGCTAGCTACCAGCAGTCGGCGTGCTATCCGGTTACTGTAGCATGCTATTATATTGTTAACAGAAGCTAGGCTAACTGGTCAGGTGCTCTAGCTGCGGTGATTAGCACCTGAGTTAATTCAATGATTGGAGCCTCGGCGTCTGAGAGCTGCTAATGGCCTGTTAGCACGCTATTCCCTCCGGCTTTCTGACGGGCTTGCACCAATATACTGTAGGAAAGAAAGGCCACAGGATGAATATAATAATGTGTTTGGAATATTGAAAATTATCACTTGTGGATAATTTTACCTCGAAAAGGGCACCACCTCATTATAAGTATAGGTACTTTTAATTTAAACATTCATCAATTGATTAGTCTCAATTTAATTACTCAGTCTCAATTTCTAAATGGGTAAGCTCCGCAGGTCAGATCCGACACCCTCTGTAAAACCATACAAAAATCACAGACAACTTCACACGTTTAAGATATTTATTAAACTCTGGCAGGAGTTAAATAACAGGACATATCACAGTGAGCAATTTAATGATGACAACATTCAATGAGCAATGATTATATGACGTTCAGATAATTTGGTTTCGTAGCGGGAGTTTTAGGAGTAAGATTCATCCTAATTTAAAAGGTAATTTTTTTGGTGTTTATTAACTTGAGAGAAGATTAATGATTTTGAATAGAGTTAAATAAAGCCACTCTGTTTATCTGACAACATAGCCCGGTCTTACTTTGCGCAGTGCAGCGGGTCTCCATGAGGTCCGATGCTGGACGCTGTCTGGTTCAGTCGATGCTCCGTCCGCCACACAGCTACTTCAGGGACCTTGACAAAGAGGCTCTGCCGGTCCGACCTGTTCGGTTTCGTCAGTTGCGGGGATGATTTCTGTTATGGTGCTGTGATTTCATGGTGGCATTTCAAGTCGCTGTTGAATGTCTCAGCTGACCTGGATGTTTTTCTCTGCAGTGCTCTGGAGTCTGGCTCATCAGAAAAAAAGGTTTGAGCATCTTTATTCTCTATCAAAAATCAAAAATTTGTCTTTTGTCGTCGTCTTTTTGGAAGCTTGGTCAAATCAAAACTCAATGCAAAAATAGCTGACTTTAGAAGAAAAATGTTCGTGAAAGGAATTTGGAGTTTGAAGAAGAAAAAGGTTTTAATTTGAAAATTCAGAAAAAGGAAGTTAAATGCGCCGGCGCATTTAACTTGACAAAAGTTGCAAAAGTTATCTGTCGAAAAAGTAATTGTGCAAAACAAAAAGGAGTTTAAGTAGCACGTGGCTTTTAACAAAGAGTCATAAATTTTCTTGACGGCCAGGGCCCGTCTTAGACTGAAGGAAAAGAAAAGAAGCGAATGGCGAAGAGAAAAAGAGAACGAATTCCCGGGCGCGAGCTCTTTTAAAGGTTTAACAAGCTCCACCCCCAAGAATTTTGGGTAATGTAGTTCCTGGAGTTTCCTTTGTCTAGTTTTATATATATGAATCAGCGAGGCTCCAAAATTCCCTCTTTAAAACCTGAACAAGTCCTGTAGAATAAATCTTGTAACTGGTTTACCTGGAATTATATACCACACACACATATAAGTAAACGTTCTCCAATGAACAGAGTATAACACATCAAATATAATACTTTCATGACAATTCAGTAAGGTATGCATGGTATGCATAAGGTATCATGCATGAAGTAAAAATAGTCATGTGATTTTCTTTTCTCCTTTTTTTGTTACAACAATACAATGAAATTTCCTTTTTAAAATGCGGTTACAATTTTGAGTCTAGTGTGAAAGACCTCTTTTTAGGACTTTTGGTGAGGAAAGTATGTTTTTCTGTGGAGGGTTCTTTATGGTAAGAGGGGAGCTGATACATCTGGTTTGGGGTACTGATAAGGATTCACAGCTCTGTGAGGAATGCACTTTGGGGGGGTCTTAAATCCTGATTAGTGGTGGTGGTTTGACACAGATCCAAGCTGCTTGGAGCGTCTCCTCTTTGACACCTGGAGATATACCAGGCCTTGCTGTATGGAGTTTATCTTTCTTTGAAGAAACTCAATGGCCTCTGCTAAATGCAAGCTTAAGATGTTGGTTGTTTGATCCCAGCCTTCTGCTACACAGCCGTGGACCTTGGTTCTCTTTCAGAACATTTATTTAACTCCAACAAAAGGAAGAGTTGCTGTTACAGTTGCAACTCACGTTGAACTCTCTCTTGTTGAAAAAAAAAAAAATACACTCTCTCACAACCCTGAGTGGCTTCACTCCTCCTGCTCCCCAAACTCATGAACAGTTAACCCTTGCATGACACATGAACATCAAGTCTATGATTATTACAATACAAATCAACTTGTCCAAGTTCAGCAATTGCTCCAGACGCTGTGGTGTTGGTGTGAATATTGATGCTGAAAGGCATTTCTTTTATGACTGCAATGCAGATTCCATACACGCGCAACATGTGCGTGATGCATTAACCATACATCCGTGATACTGCCGTCATAATCGCAATGCGTCAGATCCTTTTCCTCAATACATGTGTTATACAACTGTGATTGTTTGTCATATATTCGCTATACATTATTAATATATCTGTAATTCATACTGTGACATTTGTCATTTTTGGCCAATTTTGTTGCAGAGGACAACAAATGCCCGTAATTTGTATACTCAATTCATGTGCAATTAATCCTCTCCCCAGTGGGACTGGGCCTTATGGGGCAGTTGTGTGGACAAAAATGTCTTGTGAATGTCAGAGATCAGAGGTGAGAGATTTTGTTTGTATTCACAAGTTTTGGTTGTCTTCACATTCAAAGTTCTCGCAGAGTGTCTGTACCTTGTTGTACACTTTATCTGTGCTAGTACTTGTCCTGATGAGTACCTTTGATGAGACCATGGCATGAGCCATAGGGAACTGTCCATGTTAGACGAAGGCTATTCTTTAAAACATTTGTTTCAATATGAAAATGTTGCATTTTCGTCCCAAAAATGAACGATTCATTAGCGACACGTGGATGTTTCTTTCAGCTCTTCAAAGGTTTAGTTCTTGATTTGTTCAGATATCGTTCCATCTTTGTTCAATACATCAGACTTGGGAGGGTGGAAGAAAATGAAAATGAAATGCTAGCCTTACAAAAACTAAGCAAATGATAAGAAACTGTCAAGAATGAAAGCTAAACAAAATATGGGTGAATTGAGGTTGGTGACATTATTCGTTAAATTTCTTCAACAGTTTGAAAATTCTGACGAACCACCAGCTGCAGAAACAAAGCTGAATGATGGTTAAATGATACCTCCAAAATTCAAGTAAAGTCCAGATTTCTTGTTTCATTTGGGCTTTGCATGTTGTGGTTAGAGGTCTGGATGGGACCGGACCGTTACAGGCGATGGACTCAAACACTGGAAGCACAGATGAGCACAGCTACTGTCTCCACTCAGCAGGACCCCCGAACAAAACATAAACTGGACTGGGAAACAGGGGACACAAACCCAGGACTGGTCTGGGAACCAGGGATCAAAAACCCAGACCTGGTCTGGGACCAAGGTTAATTTAAATATGAAACTGGTCTGGGAACAAGGAAACAAAATCCCAGGACTGGTCTGGGAACCAGGGGAACATAAACTTGGGACTGGTCTGAACCCCAGGGATCATAAACATGGGACTGGTCTGGAAACCAGGGGACAAAAACTTGGAACTGGTCTGGCAAACAGGGGACTAAGACTAAGAGACTACTAGAAAAAATGTTCTAGGGGTTTGAGAACAGTACCGGGAGACTAAGGAACTTAAGACAGACTAGGAACTGACTAGGACTAAGAGACTCCAGACAGGCTAAGGACTAAACACAGATGAAAAAACGCAGACTAGGAGCTAACGCTGTGTGATTACTGTCTGTGGAGCACTGCGAGGGTCTCTGGGAAAAAAAAGAGAGAACACTGTATCAAAAAAGCTGCACACGTTTCTACACAACCGGCATACGGTTCAGGGTGACCAGACCATTACAGGTGATGGACTCAAACGCTGGGAGCACAGAGAAGAACGTGTTGTGAACAAAAAGAGGTTTATTTACAACAAGGAATAAATGACGAATTAAAGTGCTGAGCTGGCTTGGCTGCCTGCAGAGCTGAGATAGGGCCTGCTTGTAGTGGTAGAAATCTGGGAGCTGCAGTGCACACAGGGCCATACTTGGGAGTCTGAGAATGAGCTGGAGTCCTGAAGTATATGGAGCTGGAACTGGAGCCAGGTAGGGCATAGAGATGGGGACACAAAGGATGTGTTGGGAAAGTGTAGGTACACGGACCCACAACAGGGGGCGCAAATGAACGGACAATGGAGTAGGTCAAATAACAACACTTTACTGTTGTGAATGTGCACAACAAATACAACAGATTACAACAATAGACAAAAGTCAATTTACAAAGGTGTCGTGTGGGCAGGCTCAAAGATAGGAGACGCCTGTCCAAAGCAGAACCGGAACCACATGATTTCCTCCGCCACCAGACCCCGGGAATACTGGAGCCGCCAAGTCCCGAACTCCCAGGTGGCCACTGCCTCCGCGTGTCGGACCTGGTACTGCTGGCGAGGAACAAAAAGCAATTAAATGAGGGCGCGTTTGCACCCAGGACTCCGTATGACAGGAAAGCTACCTCCACCTCTCGTTCGAAAAGTAGTCCACGAAAAAACGCACAAAGTTATAATGAATACTGTCGAACAGTTAGCTGAGGTACGTTACCTTCCAGGTAGAACGATATCTCGGCAAAGAGGTGGAGGCGTCGTCCTGCTGATATTCCCCTGCTGATCAGATGATGGGTAACAGCTGTTGCAGGTGATGCGTGACAGCTGTCACCCTGGCTGCTCCTGTGATGCGACTGCGCCCTCTCGTGCCTGAAGCCCGCACTTCAGGCAGGGCGCCCTCTGGTGGTGGGCCAGCAGTACCTCCTCTTCTGTCGGCCCACACAACAGGATGAGGAACTAGGAGGACGAGGAGAACAGAGGTGAGTGATTGCACTCGTAACACTGGAAGCCATTAATCATAAACAGTTCACTGTAGGCACGTTCACAGTTCATGAAATAAAGATTACTGTTGAGGAAATAAGGCTCACTGTTCAGGAATCATTCAGAGTTCATGAGTTATTTTCAGAGCTCAGATTCTGCATGTCTTATGACGCAGCCCCAATTAAGGAGGACTTGGATTCAGAATCGACTTAGAAAGTTCTTAGCAGTTCTGCATATGAGTTCATACAGTTCTTGGAAACAGTTATTGGTCATGCACAGTCACGAACAGGAGCAGTGTGAGAACAGGATCTCACAAACTCAGAGTCATGCAGAAACGTAGCTGAACATGGCAGAGCTGTGCACTCTGATGCTGAGAGCAGATGAGTTCCAAAGTGATGTTGTGCACATGGTGGCGTGGGAACCAAGAGTAGTGCAGCTTGGAAGTTGCGCAGGAAAGTGACTGGAAACAACAAAAGATCAACAAACTCTAATACAGAAAATAGAGGAGGCCAGTACCTTGAGATGAGCTGTGGAAAGCTCAGACGTCGGAGTACATGGAAGTGGCAGGAATGACGACATAATGATCATGGAGAATCAGTGTAGAATCTGGAATAGTCAAGGTCATGGAAGACTCTGGCATGGTAACAGAAGACTCTGGCCAAGACTGAGCTCAAAGCTGGGGTTTAAGTAACCCGCTCCTGATCCTCAGCTTTGCAGCGCACCACCTAGAGGGGAAACAGACAAACAACACACAAAAAGGACAGACAGGGCAAAGGACCAAGGCAGACCATGACACTGTAGGTCCTTTATTAGTGTCGTGTGACCGGGGCTGAAGGTTTTGTAGTCAGTCCCTATTTGTGCATTGGACCTACAGGGATTCTTCATCTTGCAATGGCACTTCAAAAGTGTAGATGCTGACAATCACATAGGAGCTTTTCTAATTACTATACTACCCTGCAAAGATTTAATTTCACAAAAAATTTCTTGGCTCATTTAAAGAACGTTCACTTGTTGATGTTTCAGGCAGCCAATTAATTAAATCTGATTTGTGTAAGACTTCTGTTGTCATTGTCTGAGGTCTGATACATCCCCTGTGAATACTCACCATGGCAGTTCTTTCAATGAAATTGCCACTCAGACTGTGTGATATTTACTTTTAAGTGGCGGCGCCACATTTAAAACATGTCAGCACACCAACAGTGAAATTGTGGCTGCCTGTCATCGCAGAAGGAAAAAAGAAAATCTTTTGAACTGTATTAAAATTACAAAGAAAATGAGAGCAGAGGGTGTGCATTGGAGCTGAGGAATGTTCTGCTTTGAGGTCAGACAAATCCAGTGGAAACTATTTGGATCATCAGTTGGTCCTCAGACATCTGAAACACAGCACTTAACATGGCAGAGCTTTATCAGCTTTCAGTCCCCTTGTACATATGTGCAGATGATGTCAATAGATCAAAGTCATCTTAGTTGTGAAGAAAGTTTAACTGCAGTTGCCACAACCAGGATCTATAATTTGCTGTTTCTTCCTTCTGACTCAAACTTTGAAGGAAGTTATGGTGGTTCTTGCTCAGTGTTACAGCTACACCTGGTTGAAGGATATGTTGTTCCACGTATTTCCACAGACTCAAGACCAGACCAATATATATATATATATATATATATATATATATATATATATATATATATATATATATATATATATATATGGCTTACATTATGCTAAACTGTTATGAAAGTGTAACACAAAGGTCAGTTTTTCAAGTTACATGTTATTGCAAAGTAGTTTGAAATTGTAGTACAGATATGTTTCTTTCATAACCCACAAAGCTCAAGATAACTCATTAACTATTAACTTTAAAAATTTCACTTTTCCATTATGGAAAAGTGAAATTAATAAGAGTACCGACCCTTGCGGATGTTATTTTTGATGAACAATTCTCAGGTTGTTTTCAACTTGTTATAATTTCTTAATAAGCGTATATTTTATACAAATTGACAATGTATATCGGAGAATATATATTTCAAAGTAGAATGCCCATATAAGTGTAAATGTTAACTATAGTTTATGTGACTTTTAACCATCTATATCTCCCACTTGGTTTTGACAGATGGCGTAACATCCGCAAGGGTCATTTTTAATTTAATTTTTTTGCACTTAAAATTGACTCAAGGGCCTTTTATTTACTTTTAATTTTTCATTTCATGGGTTTTCTATTGACTAACACAAAATGCAATTGCCTTGAGTTTGGTTTTAAAAAATATGACCTGTTTGAAAAAGTGAGGTCCAATTGTGTTATAATATGTGATGAAAAAAAGTGGATTTTCCAAACTTCTTTTCAATTTTTCTTTATTTTATGAGCAACAAAAAACAATCAAATTATGCATACTATATATACATTAGTTACATTAGTGTTAGCAATAACAAACATTTCTATTCAGCAATCCATATTTAATAAACACATTCATGAAGTACCTCAGGTGTAATATAACGGTTTAGCATATTGTGAGCCATGTATATATGTGTGCGTGTGTGTGTGTGTGTGTGTGTGTGTATACAGTTGTGCTCTTGGGGTTACACACCCTGGCAGAATATTAGATTTCTTTTGTTTCTTTTTGCCATTTTTCAGACATGAATTACAACACTCATGGTTAGTGGTTGGGTGAAGCCATTCCTTGTCAGACAAGTGTATTTACTCTTTTTAAATCATAATGAAAACAGAAACTACCAAAAAAAAAAAAACCCTGATCAAAAGCTGACATACCCCTGTTCTTAATACTGTGTATTGCCCCCTTTAACATCAATGACAGCTTGGAGTCTTTTGTGGTAGTTGTGGATGAGTCTTTCTGATGGTAAAGGTGACATGAATACGTCTTGGACTTTATTTACATCAATAAGGAAGAAATACAGATCTGGATGAGGGAATCACTTGCACTTGGGCAGGTTGAGATGCTAGTGTCGGACGGGCCGAAACGAATAATTATGACATGCTACATTGAGTAATGAAATATACCTGCTTGTGTGCCTTTCGGAAACCTTTATCACTCATACCGTCAGAACATACTTAACCTCAATCTGTTTCGGGTGTCTTATCAAATCCATTGGAAAATATGCAGTCTTATTTAAATCATTACTCAACAATTTACCACTGGTATACATAAGCCTCTTTAGGAGCAATGCCAGTTTCCTGTTTTTTATGCATATCTCAGTATGAGCTGAGCTCAACTCCATTTTGCTGGATTTTGTCGCATTCTTATTTGCAGATATGCTACAGTTTATAATCTCTTATCTTTGAGTCAGTCCATTCAAGGACTTTCAGTGATGATTTATGTTGCTGTTCTGGACCTAAATATTGCTTATACCAGGAAATTTTCTTCATACACAGTCAAAGGAGTTTGAGGACATTTTACATTAAATCATAACTACATTATTGTGCTTAACTGTTATTCCCAACTAATGTGCAAATTTTAATAATTTTTGCTGTTTGTCAGGTTTCTACACATACGGTCAAAGAATTATTGGAGATTTGAGACTATGTAACATTTCATTCTAAATTCAATACTGTGTTAACAGACAAAATATGTAACATCTGTTAATATCAGGCAGGACATGGACATATTAAAAAAACAAACAAACAAACAAAAAAAAAAACATAAAAACACCATGTTTTATTGAATCCATCTTATGAAGCGGGCAATACAAGTATGATTGGTTTGTTCCTCTGTGGATGACCCATGGTCACAGACGTACAGTTATGAAATGACATGAATGAGAAGCAGGGCGCTCTTATCATGTCCACATCTGCTGGTCTGGTGTGTCCAGCCGACCCCACACGTGTCCTGCCTGACACACGTGTTTTGTGGATGGCGTGCCACAGGACTGACACTGTGTCATGTGTAACAGAGTTCTCCTGGGTGACGTGATAGGCAGATCGGCCACAGTGTGTTATGATCTGACGTCCATTTCACCTGGGGTAGCCTGTCAATGTGCACACCGGGCATGCGCTCCCTTGCTGCAGCCCATCGCCACAGTGATACATCTTTTTATGTCCACGTGAGGACAGCAAGCAGACACGCACATCACAGTGGGCAGTTGTTAGTCCATGTCTGTCCAAACACAGTACGTGTTGTCCAGCCGTGATGTCCAGATCCACAGATCTCCACAGCCACTTCTGTCGGTGGCCACACCCCCTGTCAGTTCAGTGCACACACCAACGTGTCACTGTGTCTGTTTGCAAAGCCACACTCATAGGGCACTTACACAAATTTCACATTCAGCTCGACAGTGATTGTCTGCTAACTGTTGTAGTGTTAACAGTACATATGGCCACACATTTTCTAAGTACCATGTGAGCGGTGTTAGATGTTCATGTGTGTCAGCTGGAATTTGGCCGACTTCTGCCGTGAGAGGGTTTGATGGGCCCCCACTGCGCAAACTCTGTCTTTCAGCTATTGGTGTGTGAAAATAGTTGTAGCAACAGGTGTACGAGGTGTTGGAAGCAGTTACGATTTTACATGTTTTGCATATGACTCCTGCTTCATGCACACCTGAAGTGTAATTCGACCAAATTTGCACTATGTGTGAAGGGGTCCTTAATGTTGTCATATACCTATGTAGTACTTTATTTTACTTCAAAAATAATGTTTTCAATTTGACATTTGAACAATTTATTGCAAGAAATCTCTTTTGTCGAGGGGTTGGGCAGGGGCTTGGCATATTTGAGACATTTTAAAATAGATTTTTATTTTACGTAATTGAAGCAGGAGTACACACTCAACCACATCCCACCTGTTCCTGTTGGGTGTCGACACTGCCAGAGCTGCTCCATGTCGCCAGTCCTGCTCCTAATGTTCATGGACACACCTTCAAGGCACAATCAGGGATCAGAGGGTGTCCAGTTTCATTTGCTTTTTGCTGATAATGTGGCTTTGTTGGTTTCATCAGGCTGTGACCTATGATGCACACTGGGCAGCTTTGAGTAGCAGTGCAAAGTGGCTGCTACTCAAAGCTGCCCAGTGACAGCTGCAAAGTGACATCTCCACATCTGAAAACATGGTCCTCTGTCAGAAAGGGGTGGACTGTCCCCTCTGGTTTAGGGGTGAGTTACTGCCCAAATGAAGTAGTTTAAGCATCTCTGGATTTTGTTCACGAATCGGGGTAAGTTAGAGTGTGAGATAATATCAGGGCCACATCTACACTCCCTTACACTCTTATCCTCACCAATGGTCTTGAACTTTTGGTAATGATTGAAACAACAAGGCTGCGGATACAAGCGGTGGAAATTAGATTTCTCCATTGTATACTTGGGTGTACACCCTGGGACATGGTGAGAAGGGATTCAGAGTAGAGCCATTGCTTTTTCACATTGAAAGGAGCCCACTGAGGTGATTCTGGCACTGGCAAGCATGGCCCCTTGTTGTCTCCCCAGGGAGGTCTTCCAGGCACATCCAACTGGGAGGAGGACCCAGGGAAGACCCAGGATATGCTGGAGGAATTAAACTTCCCAGCTGGTTTGGGAATGCCTCTGGATCCCCCAGAAAGAGTTAGAGGACTTGGCCGAATGAGGAAGTGTGGGAAGGCCTGTTTGGTCTACTGACCCCACAACCCCGATGAGCACAAGTGGCAGAAATTGAATGAACGGATAAACCTTTGTTGTACAATGTGAGCTCATTATAGTGTGATTACCTTAGATACACTGTCCTCCAATTATATTTTTAAAACTCTTATTTTACAGCATAAAATAGAGCTTCCACTACAGAGTAGGCCAGCTCTAAAATAACAACTGGAAAAGAGAGAGCGCCAATGCAAAAAATGCTATGTTGAAGTATTTTACTTTAGGAATGTATCTTTTACCCCTGCTGCTGTACTGTTTGCCATTTAAATCTGCATAGTCTTTTTTCCTCTCATCCCAAAGATTATTCACAGCAGGTGCCTGTTTTACTTACTTTCGGGAATAAAGAACAGCCGGTGCAGACCTGATGAATGAAAGAGCTGCTGTGTTTCTGATCCTCATGTATCTCTGGCTAACACACAGTATACACACACACTTAGAGTGGTCCCTTTGTAAAGTCCTCACACAACACTGTAGCTGCTCAGACAAGAATATCTCCTGGTAAATGATGGCGTGTGGTTGTCTGCCGCTGCTGTTTTCTCAAATCAATGAACTCAAACCGGAAGCAATTTCACAGATGTACAAGTACATATTCAAAGATAACACCTCTGAAAAGAGCATTGTTTGGGTCGACTTGTTAGCTCTTTGCACTGATTGAAAAAGGCGGCCTGCATCTTCATCAATATCTAAAAGTCACCTTTTTTGAGTGGGCCTCACATTAAGTGTGATCACAGGAATAAGACAAGAGCAAGAGATTTCTGATGTCTGCCAATCCAGATCCGGATCACCTCCAAAATTCAGTGGAGTCTTCCATGCCCTAATTAACAGCAGATGGGATGAGTTCTTCAATGAAATTGTCTGATGGAGTTCATGGTTACAAAGAAACCTGCACCCTCTTTGCCTTTATCTGGAGTAAGGTTGACACCTATGATAAGGAGAAAATAACTTTGATATCACTTTCTAAGCAAAGTTCTGCCATCACCCCTTCTACCCTCTCTCCATCAAACAGCTGTTGCTTAAAAAATGAATGTTGTATGCATAAACATGAGTCGGAGCGTACTTTGACATTTCTGTCTTCATTCTGAGATCGGTTCCTTCACTGTTCGAGGGTTGGTTTCATGCTAATAGTTGACACCCATTGGGAGGTGCTGCCCCTGTCACACCCCACCCTTTTGCCAATGTCAACTGCCAGGTAAATCTGTCCCATGATACATGTCACACAAGAGGACAATACAGTGTGTGAGATGATTAAGCATGCTGCATAATTTAGAAGGATCAAGTCCAGTCAATGTTTTGGGCATCTTTATTGTGCTTTTAGCATTCATCAAGAAGTTGTTCAGAATTATATTAAGTAGACTAAGATGGTTTAATTCCACACCAGAAATTATAATGTTAGAAATCATGCACTTTTGCTTTGACACTGGAAAATGTCTAAGCTGACTAAAACATGTAAATGCATGTGGTATTCTGGTTTAAGGGTAATAATGCCAACTTTGGAAGATGCCTGATTATCAGAGATGCTGACATTTGCACTACTGCAAGCCAGACAAGATTTTATTATGTGCACAACATCAAAAACTGGTTGACTTTTGCAGGATTTTTTTTTTTTTTTTTCACACAACACTGTATAGTAAACAAATGAAAGCATTTCCCTGGTAGCAATTGGCTGAATATACTTGATGTCTTTTCATATATATATATATATATATATATATATATATAAATGTGTGTGTGTGTGTGTGTGTGTGTGTGTGTGTGTATATATATACAGTGTGGAAAAGTTTAAGTTTAAGGTCTAAACTCCTAAAAACATTCTGGACTCACACACCATTCCAGCTCATTAGAACCTTTCCATAATGCATTACCATCCTTGAAAAATGTCAGCAACCTATTTTATAAACACTGTGCAATCTGGAGCCCATGTATCCCCACAAGCAACACACTATATCTATATATATACAGTGAGGAAAATAAGTATTTGAACACCCTGTGATTTTGCAAGTTCTCCCACTTAGAAATCATGGAGGGGTCTGACATTTTCATCTTAGGTGCATGTCCACTGTGAGAGAAATAATCTTAAAAAAAAAAAAAAAAAAAAAAATCCAGAAATCACAATGTATAATTTTTTTAAATAATTTATTTGTATGTTACTGCTGCAAATAAGTATTTGAATACCTGTGAAAATCAATGTTAATATACTGATTTTCCTCACTGTATATATATATATATATATATATATATATATATATATATATATATATATATATATATATATATATATATATATATACGAGGTCTGTGATAAAAGTAACGGACCTTATTATTTTTTTCAAAAACCATATGGATTTGAATCACGTGTGATTACATCAGACATGCTTGAACCCTCGTGGGCATGCGAGAGTTTTCATTCGCCTGTGGGCAGTCTTTGAGTGAGGAGTGGCCCACCCTCTCGTCGTTTTTTCATTGTTTAGGAATGGCTCAGAGACTGCTGCTTTGTTTGATCAAAATTTTGTCAAAACTGTAAGGCACAACTGAGTGGACACCATTCGATAAATTCAGCTGGTTTTCGATAAAAATTTTAACGGTTGACGAGAGATTTTGGTCTGGTAGTGTCGCCGTAAGGACAGCCCACGGCGCCTGATGGCGATCTGTGCTTCGAGGCGGCAGTGTCTCGCCGTTTCAAGTTGAAAACCTTCACATTTCAGGCTCTGTTGACCCAGTAAGTCGTCAGAGAACAGAGAACTTTCAGAAGAAGTCAGCATGAGGAGTTTATTCGGACATTCCATTGTTAACGGACATTTTGTAATGAAAGAGCGTATGTCGGGCCGGACCTGACCGCGGGGGGGGTCGCGACAGGAAAAACACCTCCGTTGGAAACTTTAACGGGCAAGTTGGAACATGCCCAAGCTGTTAAACAATTTCTCAGTTACTCACTTGTTGAAAGCCATCAAAAGCCGCCTGAATTTTACAAATGGTTTTCAACACGGAGGTGTTTTTCCTGTCGCGGCGCACACAGATCTGTGTGAATTTGCGCGCACGTCTTTCATTACAAAATGTCCTTAAACAGTGGACTGTCCGCATAAAGTCCTCATGCCGGCCTCTTCTGAATCTTCTCTGTTCTCTCATGATGTCCTGGGTGAATTAAGCCTTAAATTAGAATGTTTTCAGGTCGAAACAGGCCGAAGACAGCGCCTGGAAATGCTGTGCGACGTCCCGCTCCATGGGAAGTCCTTACAGCGACAGAAACACCCCATAATCTCTCATCAGCCGTTAAACTTTTCACCGAAAACCAGCTTAATTTCTCCAATAGTGTCCACTCGGATATCCCTCACAGGTCCAGAAAAAATGTTGACAAAGCAATGCGTGCCGTCCGCAGCGGCTATTCAGACAAAGAGATTCCGACGGGCGGGGTGGAGCACTCCTCACTCAAGGCCTGCCCACAGGCGAATGACGTCACTGACGCGTGAAAAAACTCACGCATGCGCACGAGGGTTCAAGCATGTCTGACATAAAAACATATGAATCAAATCCATTTATGTTTTGAAAAAAATAAAAAGGACCGCTTTTTTCATCACAGACCTCGTATATATATATATATATATATATATATATATATATATATATATATATATATATATATATATATATATATATATATATATATATATATATATATATATATATATATATATATATATATATATAGTGTGTTGCTTGTGGGGATCCATGGGCTCCAGATTGCACAGTGTTTATAAAATATGTAGGTGACATTTTTCAAGGATGGTAATGCATTATGGAAAGGTTCTAGTGAGCTGGAATGGTGTGTGAGTCCAGAATATTTTTAGAAGTTTAGACCTTAATCTTTACTGCTTTTTAGAAGAAGAACTCAACTTTTTTTTTTCACCTCTTAATTACATAATTTTGAATGTTAATTGTCTAAATGTATTCATAAATTGTTTGTCCTTGTTATCAATCAATCAATCAATCAATTATATTTATATAGTGCCAAATCACAACAAACAGTTGCCCCAAGGCGCTTTATATTGTAAGGCAAGGCCATACAATAATTACGTAAAAAACCCCAACGGTCAAAACGACCCCCTGTGAGCAAGCACTTGGCTACAGTGGGAAGGAAAAACTCCCTTTTAACAGGAAGAAACCTCCAGCAGAACCAGGCTCAGGGAGGGGCAGTCTTCTGCTGGGACTGGTTGGGGCTGAGGGAGAGAACCAGGAAAAAGACATGCTGTGGAGGGGAGCAGAGATCAATCACTAATGATTAAATGCAGAGTGGTGCATTACAGAGCAAAAAGAGAAAGAAACACTCAGTGCATCATGGGAACCCCCCAGCAGTCTAAGTCTATAGCAGCATAACTAAGGGATGGTTCAGGGTCACCTGATCTAGCCCTAACTATAAGCTTTAGCAAAAAGGAAAGTTTTAAGCCTAATCTTAAAAGTAGAGAGGGTGTCTGTCTCCCTGATCTGAATTGGGAGCTGGTTCCACAGGAGAGGAGCCTGAAAGCTGAAGGCTCTGCCTCCCATTCTACTCTTACAAACCCTAGGAACTACAAGTAAGCCTGCAGTCTGAGAGCGAAGCGCTCTATTGGGGTAATATGGTACTATGAGGTCCCTAAGATAAGATGGGACCTGATTATTCAAAACCTTATAAGTAAGAAGAAGAATTTTAAATTCTATTCTAGAATTAACAGGAAGCCAATGAAGAGAGGCCAATATGGGTGAGATATGCTCTCTCCTTCTAGTCCCCGTTAGTACTCTAGCGGCAGCATTTTGAATTAACTGAAGGCTTTTCAGGGAACTTTTAGGACAACCTGATAATAATGAATTACAATAGTCCAGCCTAGAGGAAATAAATGCATGAATTAGTTTTTCAACATCACTCTGAGACAAGATCTTTCTAATTTTAGAGATATTGCGTAAATGCAAAAAAGCAGTCCTACATATTTGTTTAATATGCACTTTGAATGACATATCCTGATCAAAAATGACTCCAAGATTTCTCACAGTATTACTAGATGTCAGGGTAATGCCATCCAGAGTAAGGATCTGCTTAGACACCATGTTTCTAAGATTTGTGGGGCCAAGTACAATAACTTCAGTTTTATCTGAGTTTAAAAGCAGGAAATTAGAGGTCATCCATGTCTTTATGTCTGTAAGACAATCCTGCAGTTTAGCTAATTGGTGTGTCATCTGCGTAACAATGAAAATTTAAGCAATGCCATCTAATAATACTGCCTAAGGGAAGCATGTATAAAGTGAATAAAATTGGTCCTAGCACAGAACCTTGTGGAACTCCATAATTAACCTTAGTCTGTGAAGAAGATTCCCCATTTACATGAACAAATTGTAATCTATTAGATAAATATGATTCAAACCACCGCAGCGCAGTGCCTTTAATACCTATGGCATGTTCTAATCTCTGTAATACAATTTTATGGTCAACAGTATCAAAAGCAGCACTGAGGTCTAACAGAACAAGCACAGAGATGAGTCCACTGTCTGAGGCCATAAGAAGATAATTTGTAACCTTCACTAATGCTGTTTCTGTACTATGATGAATTCTAAAACCTGACTGAAACTCTTCAAATAGACCATTCCTCTGCAGATGATCAGTTAGCTGTTTTACAACTACCCTTTCAAGACTTTTTGAGAGAAAAGGAAGGTTGGAGATTGGCCTATAATTAGCTAAGATAGCTGGGTCAAGTGATGGCTTTTTAAGTAATGGTTTAATTACTGCCACCTCAAAAGCCTGTGGTACATAGCCAACTAATAAAGATAGATTGATCATATTTAAGATCGAAGCATTAAATAATGGTAGGGCTTCCTTGAGCAGCCTGGTAGGAATGGGGTCTAATAGACATGTTGATGGTTTGGATGAAGTAACTAATGAAAATAACTCAGACAGAACAATCGGAGAGAAAGAGTCTAACCAAATACCGGCATCACTGAAAGCAGCCAAAGATAACGATACGTCTTTGGGATGGTTATGAGTAATTTTTTCTCTAATAGTTAAAATTTTATTAGCAAAGAAAGTCATGAAGTCATTACTAGTTAAAGTTAAAGGAATACTCGGCTCAATAGAGCTCTGACTCTTTGTCAGCCTGGCTACAGTGCTGAAAAGAAACCTGGGGTTGTTATTTTCTTCAATTAGTGATGAGTAGTAAGATGTCCTAGCTTTACGGAGGGCTTTTTTATAGAGCAACAGACTCTTTTTCCAGGCTAAGTGAAGATCTTCTAAATTAGTGAGACGCCATTTCCTCTCCAACTTACGGGTTATCTGCTTTAAGCTGCGAGTTTGTGAGTTATACCACAGAGTCAGGCACTTCTGATTTAAAGCTCTCTTTTTCAGAGGAGCTACAGCATCAAAAGTTGTCTTCAATGAGGATGTAAAACTATTGACGAGATACTCTATCTCACTTACAGAGTTTAGGTAGCTACTCTGCACTGTGTTGGTATATGGCATTAGAGAACATAAAGAAGGAATCATATCCTTAAACCTAGTTACAGTGCTTTCTGAAAGACTTCTAGTGTAATGAAACTTATTCCGCACTGCTGGGTAGTCCATCAGAGTAAATGTAAATGTTATTAAGAAATGATCAGACAGAAGGGAGTTTTCAGGGAATACTGTTAAGTCTTCAATTTCCATACCATAAGTCATAACAAGATCTAAGATATGATTAAAGTGGTGGGTGGACTCATTTACATTTTGAGCAAAGCCAATTGAGTCTAATAATAGATTAAATGCAGTGTTGAGGCTGTCATTCTCAGCATCTGTGTGGATGTTAAAATTGCCCACTATAATTATCTTATCTGAGCTAAGCACTAAGTCAGACAAAAGGTCTGAAAATTCACAGAGAAACTCACAGTAACGATCAGGTCGACGATAGATAATAACAAATAAAACTGGTTTTTGGGACTTCCAATTTGGATGGACAAGACTAAGAGTCAAGCTTTCAAATGAATTAAAGCTCTGTCTGGGTTTGTGATTAATTAATAAGCTGGAATGGAAGATTGCTGCTAATCCTCCACCTCGGCCCGTGCTACGAGCATTCTGGCAGTTAGTGTGACTCGGGGGTGTTGACTCATTTAAACTAACATATTCATCCTGCTGTAACCAGGTTTCTGTAAGGCAGAATAAATCAATATGTTGATCAATTATTATATCATTTACTAACAGGGACTTAGAAGAGAGAGACCTAATGTTTAATAGACCACATTTAACTGTTTTAGTTTGTGGTGCAGTTGAAGGTGCTATATTATTTTTTCTTTTTGAATTTTTATGCTTAAATAGATTTTTGCTGGTTATTGGTGGTCTGGGAGCAGGCACCGTCTCTATGGGGATGAGGTAATGAGGGGATGGCAGGGGGAGAGAAGCTGCAGAGAGGTGTGTAAGACTACAACTCTGCTTCCTGGTCCCAACCCTGTATTGTCACGGTTTGGAGGATTTAAGAAAATTGGCCAGATTTCTAGAAATGAGAGCTGCTCCATCCAAAGTGGGATGGATGCCGTCTGTCCTAACAAGACCAGGTTTTCCCCAGAAGCTTTGCCAATTATCTATGAAGCCCACCTCATTTTTTGGACACCACTCAGACAGCCAGCAATTCAAGGAGAACATGCGGCTAAACATGTCACTCCCGGTCCGATTGGGGAGGGGCCCAGAGAAAACTACAGAGTCTGACATTGTTTTTGCGAAGTTACACACCGATTCAATGTTAATTTTAGTGACCTCCGATTGGCATAATCGGGTGTCATTACTGCCGACGTGAATTACAATCTTACCAAATTTACGCTTATCCTTAGCCAGCAGTTTCAAATTTCCTTCAATGTCGCCTGCTCTGGCCCCCGGAAGACAATTGACTATGGTTGCTGCTGTCGCTAACTTCACATTTCTCAAAACAGAGTCGCCAATAACCAGAGTTTGATCCTCGGCGGGTGTGTCGTCGAGTGGGGAAAAACGGTTAGAAATGTGAACGGGTTGGCGGTGTACACGGGGCTTCTGTTTAGGACTATGCTTCCTCCTCACAGTCACCCAGTCGGCCTGCTTTCCCGGCTGCTGGGGATCTGCCAGAGGGAAACTAACGGCGGCTAAGCTACCTTGGTCCGCACCGACTACAGGGGCCTGGCTAGCTGTAGAATTTTCCACGGTGCGGAGCCGAGTCTCCAATTCACCCAGCCTGGCCTCCAAAGCTACGAATAAGCTACACTTATTACAAGTACCATTACTGCTAAAGGAGGCCGAGGAATAACTAAACATTTCACACCCAGAGCAGAAAAGTGCGGGAGAGACAGGAGAAGCCGCCATGCTAAACCGGCTAAGAGCTAGTAGCTGTGCTAAGCTAGCGGATTCCTAAAAACACACAAAGTGAATAATGTGTAAATAATTTAGAGGTGATTCAGCAGAGGGAGTGCTTTAGTTAAGGCACGTGAAGATTACACTGTGAAACAAATCGTTATCTAGTTAACTAGATCAATCTAACTGCGCAGATTAAACAGCTAACAGATACAGCAAAACACCGCTGTGCTCCGGAACAGGAAGTGATACAATACCACAGTGAGAGCTAACCACCAGTAGAGGCAAGCAAGAGCAAAAAAAAAATCATCATCAAAAAACTATCATACACATGATATTATTATTATTATTATTACTACAGATGTTTTGTAATTTGATTTTTAAAAGGAGCACAATGGAAATAAGTGTTTTCACTTTCTTGTGTCATCCATGTATTTTTAACATATTTACAATTATATTATGTACTTACACTGAACTTATTAAATAAAATTACACACGCATGCTTTATATATATATATATATATATATATATATATATATATATATATATATATATATATATATATATATATATATATACATATATACAAGGTCTGTTAGAAAAGTATCCGACTTTTTTATTTTTTTCAAAAACCAGATGGATTTGAATCACGTGTGATTGCATCAGCCAAGCTTGAACCTTCGTGCGCATGCGTGAGTTTTTTCACGCCTGTCGGTTGCGTCATTCGCCTGTGAGCAGGCTTTGTGTGAGCAGTGGTCCACCCCTCTCGTCGGATTTTTATTGCAAATAAATGTCTGAACGATTTGGAGCTTTGCTGCATCAAATTTTTCCAGAAACTGTGAGAGAGCTCCAGGTGGACACCATTCGGAAAATTCATATGGCTTTCAGCAATGATTTTATGGGGATTACACAGATTAAGGAGTGCTCCAGCCGGTTTAAAGACCGCCCACAGTGTCTGAGAGTGCGGCGCACTCCGAGCGCCAATCGACAGTCTGAATCAACCAGATCATTTCCAACATGAAGTCTTTGTTGATCCGGGATGTTGTCTGACTTACACAAAAATGGCAGGAGACGTGGACATCAGTACTTTTTTGGCACATTTCACTGTTACAGGAGTTTTTTTTCATGGAAAGAGAAGTGGAGGGATGCGCCACGGAGCCGTTCATGGCGCGGCACAAAACCACCTCCGTGTTGGTCTCACAGGACGGCTTTGAGATGGCTTTCAGACGGCTTTCGGTGGCTTTTCAGTCGTGTGACTATCTGAGAAATTATGGATGAGCCTGGACATGGCAGAGCATGTCCTGTGAGGCTTCATCACAGCGTTGCCTTGTGCCATGTGGCACCGACAGTAACACTCCATAATCGCTCATCAGCCGTTAAAATTTTCACCGAAAACCAGCTGAATTTCTCGAATGGTGTCCACTTCGATCTGCCTCACAGGTTCTGAAAAAATTTTGATAAAGCAAAGTGGCAGTCTCTCAGCAATATATATATATATATATATATATGATTTACTGCCCCCTGAAGGAGTGTGAGTCCAGAATGTAATTATCAACATCTATTGTTCAATGTTGTTTGCTAATAGCTGTAGCATCTGCAATAATATCAGACTTATCAACATTCCAATTTGGCGGCGTCCATCCTTGACCCAAAATACATAAGCAAAACTAATGGCAAATGTCAGCTCTCATCAGTTTGTCCATTATCAAAATTACACACACACATACATGCATGCGTGTGTGCGTGCATGCGTGCGTGCGTTTGTGCAGAGCTTTTTATCTTTTCTGCATTCTGCTGCAAGCAGGTGCTTTTTTTTTTACACACCCTCAAAGAAAGACGGTGGCAGAAGACATCAAACGCACAACACTTCTCACTCATGGTAATGGAAATATTGCACTAAGATAACTAAACCAATTCACCTACAAAAAACAATAAATTAATAACACTAACAATACTGTTAATCAAACATGAACCACAGTAACTACATTTAAACCCCAGGCTCCCATGATGCATTGTAGCACAACATCCATTGTTTACTGTTATTCAATAATCTCACTAATTTCTCAAAAAAATATTAGTCCTATCAACTTTCAGATTTTGAGTATTCATCCTTGTCCCAAAATACATAAGCATACCAAATGGCAAATGTCAGCTCTCCCCGGTTTCTCCATGATCGAAGCCAAACTTACACATGCACACATAAATGCACACAGAGGCCACGTGGCTATTATATACACATATAGTATATTTCATGTCACTTTAGTTAAGGTGTAGTAAGTTGCACTGCATTGTTTGTATGTTGTCATCAAGCAAATTGTGACACTCAAGTGAATGATGATAAAAAGGTGATAGCATGTCATATCACTGCAACACTCTGGAATGCCTTGCACAGCAGGTACATTTTAATTGAAAAAGCATGTGCTTTAACTCACACGTGGTGTGTGCTGGCCCATTTGGATTGGAATTAAAATGCACCCTAGCCTGCCACTACTATGTAAGTAAAGTGCGATGCTTGCTGCCTGACCTGAGTACCACGTGAACTGCGAAAATTAGGGCTCCAGTGAGCAGCGGGTCATGATCTAAGATATAAGGCTGACTGTGTGTGTGTGTGTGTGTGTGTGTGTGTATTCCTGCACATACGCTTTCAACCTAAAGGCCCAATGACCTCCCCCTTGGTGCCCCCAGTCACCAGAGCAAGTTTGGTGTGGATTGCTTAATTGCTGTGACTGTGCATAGTGACCACACAACACACATACACGCATGCACACACACGCAGCCAGCTTTATATATCACATCTGTACACTGTGATATATCCACGGAACCTGCATTCTCTGGGATGTCCAGGTGGATCAGTGGGTCTGCTCGGTGGTGGGTACAGTTCTGCTAATCTGCTAACTGCTAATTATCAAAGCTAACATTTTTGTTAGCAGATTAGCTTTTCAGATAACTTTGAAAACCATCAACAGACCAATTAGCTTCCGATAAATTTAGTTCTGATAACTTTTAGACCGCTAACATATTTTTGTTGGCATAGTGAATAAAGCTTAACAGTTAAAAATGTTTGAAAAGTCTGAAATCATAGATTTTAGTGCCTGCGTGTTACATGTTTTGTAGCAGACAAACAGCTATGAGTGGCAATGCTCACAAAAAAAAAAAAAAATCTTTTTTTCACACCATACAGACTTGCAGGCATATCACAGGAGTCATGCACAGGCAGAAAGTTTTACAAAGTGAAAATATCAGCTATATGTTTTAGTTTTAAAGTAATGCACTAATTTTGAAGGTTTTATTGTTTACAGACTACAGACACACATGCCGCAGTGGATTATGAGAAAATTGCCAACTACTGGCCATATTCCATAGATGGCCAGTAGTTGTGTGATATGTTTTCAGGTCTGTATGGTGTGAAAAATGAAAGGGTTTTTTTTTTTTTTTCTCCTCGCCTCTTCTTTTCTCTTCTCACCATCTTTTTTCTCTGGTCACCAGGTGTCTTTTGCTGAGCAAAGGCTGATCTGAGACAGAAGCGCTGACTTGTTGTTGTGTCAGTAGCTACCAGTGTACTGGAGTCAATACTAAAAGTTATCAGTTTAGCGTTTAGCTGTAACTTCTGCTAATTTTGGGGGGAGCTTTATTGGTTTAGCTTCATAAAAGCTTACTTTTCAGTTAGTGGATTAAGAGTTATCGAAGCTAGCTGTGCCCACCACTGGATCTGGTACATCAAACTCTAACTCATGGATGACCCTTTCTTTGATTTGGGTGGAATATCAAATTCAGTTTTCTGCTGTACAGCACTTGCTGGGACTTGGGGTCTGTTATGGCAGGGGATTATAGAAAGGGTCATTGTTCAGTGATCTAATGGTGACCTTTCAGGTCAAACACCAATCTGGATTTCTGCTTGGTGCATTCTTGTGGATCTCATCTTATACATGATGATACCACATTCCCTAGAGACTGTCCTCAGCATGACCTTGCTGACCTCTTGACCATGTCAAATATCAACTTCAGCTAAACATTGGCTGGGCCCTACATGCAGCATGGGATATTTTGAGGTGGGTTAGTTGGTATGTTAAGTTTTATCTTTGACCTTGCATGACTCCTTGATTTGGGTCAAAGATGAAATTCACTCTTCTGATATATAGGACCTGCTGGGACTTGTTTCATGTAAATAACTTTGACACACGTCCAGATTTTTATAATATGACCATATCTCTACTAATAATTTAAATGTTCAATATCACATATTTTATTCAATACCAAATGCAAAAACATTGTGTATCATGTACTCAAAACCAAATTGAATTTTTGAAATCTCCATTGCCCTTTGGGGACCTCTTGAGATCAAGGGCAGATTCTATTGCTTAACTATTTATTTTCTTAATTTAAAATGTAAAAGCAAGACAAAATAAAAAAAGATACTTAAATTAAAAATACACCATATATCAAATGTTACAAACGAGTTGGTCTAAAATCATTATCAGACTTTTTCAATTCACACGAAAGCTACTTAATCAATTCAGTACAGGCCTCAAAATGCATTGTCTGGCTTATTTTTCTCACAGTTAAAGGCATCCAGTGATCCATTTCTGCATTTTTTTTTTTTTATCTGCCATTTTGAACACAGATTAGATGCTGCAGAAAATTAACTGTGCCACACAACTGAAAATGCAGGAATGTTACATCTGAAAGTCTAATCTCATTAAAAAAATCTGTCTGCCCTCCTCCAAACTTTCAGACTTGTGTTCTGCTGCAAATTTGGATCTAGTCTTTCAATGTGTTCTATGAAAATAATGAGAGCAATTTCTGACATGGAGCAGATGATGTTATTTCTTGTCTGTTTTTGGTGTGAAGATCATCAGGGAAATGATTCTCTCTCGCTCTTTCAGATCACTGAAATGACCCATCTGTCACTTTACATGCTCCCCTTCTTTTGTAATTAGTGAAACACTGCCAAGAAATCAAAATGTGCATGCTGTTTATACAGATAATCAAAAGACTGGAAATGTAATTATCAATCAAAAGGGATTTGAAACACAAAAGTTATCTGCAATGTGCTGAAGATCAGGGGTTGTTTCATCACTCATGACCTCATACGTAAACACAAAAGAGGTTGTTGGGACTTTACACCGGATTGTCTACATTTTCATTTTAAGCAAGTACTTTCAGTCAGTCACTATTTTCAACTGCTTACTCCAAATAATAGTCGCGGGGGCTGCCTATCCCAGCAGTCATAGAGTGTGAGGACACCAGTCTGTCGCAGGGTCACATATGAACAAACAAAAACATTCACACCCGCATACACACCTACGAACAATTCAAAGATTCCAGTCCATCAAACATGCATGTCTTTGGATGTGGGAGGAAGCCAGAACACCCAGAGAGAACCCATGCAAACAAGGGGAGAACATGCAAACTCCACACAGAATGGTCACAGGTAGGAATCAAACCCATGACCTTCTTGCTGTGAGGCAACATTGCTAACCCCTAATCCACCATGCCCGCCGCAAGTACTTTCAGTAAAATTGCATTTGTTATGAACACCAGATATCAAGGGAGTTCTCCGTCCATCCATGTCCTATACCCACTGGATCATGGGGGGGGGCTATGCCAGTAGTCATAGGTAGGGTTGGGTATCGAGAACCGGTTCCTTTCGGGTATCATTAAGAAATGATTCGATCCACCGACATCAATAAACTTTTTGCTTAACAATTCCCTTATCGGTCCTTCAGAGTGGCCGTTGTTTTTGGGGGTGTTTGTCCGAAAAAATGATAATTTCTCTACATTGATTACAGACACTGCAGCGGGTCTGTAATCAACTTTTCTGCAGCGCGGCTTTGCTTTGAACCTTGAACCAATCGAAGAAGTGATTCGCAGATCGAAGCAGTGCTTCAAACTGGTGCTTCGTTGATTCGTTGTTTTATTTCGCTTTATCTTAATTTTCACCGCTAAAACCCTAAAGAGCATATATCTGTGAGTAATATTTACCTTTTTTATGTTAAACCAACCTGTTATGGTCTTCTGAAACAGTTGATAGATGTGTTTTATAACTTAAAACGGGGCTGATGCTAACGCGTTAGCATGTCTATGCTGTTTTCAATGTTAAAGTTAGCATTAAGCTGTTCGCATCTCAGCAGGTTGTGTGTGCATTTGTTTTCTGTATAATAATGACTCAGCGTTCGTTGTCATAAGAGTCAAATTGTATTTTTTTATTTATTTTTATTCATATATTAATAATAATAGCAACAACAATAATAATAGTAATAATAACTCATAATAACTAATAATGCTACAATACAGTTTTAGAGAAAGACAAAAAGAACCTGATGAAAGAAAACAGAAAAGATAAAACCAACTAACAACGAAAATAAATAAACACATATAGAAATAACTTTCCTGTGAACACCTAGTGACTCTTGCACCTCCACTTCATCCCTGTTTTATTTAAGTTTAATGACAACTTGTTTCGGTCAAACCATATTTTCAATTTGTTAATTTCTTCAGTGATTTCCTCCAGAAGTATCTGCCAAGCGAGAAAACTGCTGCATCCCAGTAAGAGCAGAATACTAATGGAGTAAATTTGATTGAGGAAAGTTGTTTTTTTTGTTTTTTTTTCTCACCAAAATGGATGCTGCACTCACTGCAGTTTATTGTCTGGAATAGTCCCAGATTGCATTTCAGAGCTTCTAGAATTCAAACATTTTCGTGCAGGTGGTGTTGGGGGGTAATTTTGGGTGTCATCTTTTTTTTTTAACCACTTTCATCCCTGAATATGTCAATCGTGAGTCACTTTTGTGCAGATTAAAGTCACTAACTGGGACGCCTGTCCCAGAAACGAGAATTGTCCTCCATTCTGTTCACACAGCTCCAAATGCTGTGCGGCTCTCTGCAGAGTCAAGTTAGAACGATAGAGTTCAGTCGCCGAGTCAAGTTAGAATGATAGAATTCAGTCAGAATGAATAAATTCAAAGCAAAACGCCGATTAAATCAAATGACATCTCTTTTCAAATGTTGTAATACAAGCAAACTGCAATCGATCAAAACATTTTTTCCTTCCAAAACCAGATGTCCTGTGCTGACGTGCAGCAACCAGCTGAGCTCAGCTCAGAGGTATGGAGATCATTCATGCCAAAATGTCTGAAAGGAAATGCTTTTGACAAAAACTACAGATTTTATTAATTTTTAGTTATGTCCAGAGATCAAGGATCCAGTGACCAATTTAAAATGTTGTTGACATAGAAAACCTGTAAAGCCTACTTTTAGTACACAGAAAATTCACAAGAGGTATTGATAAGGCAATCGATAAGGAATTGGATCAATAAGTGGAATTGATAATGGCATCGATATTGATAACATTTTATCAATACCCATCCCTCGTCATAGGGCATGAGGCAGAGGACACCCTGGACAGGATGCCAGTCCGACATAGGGCCACATGTAGACAGACAATCACATTCACACCTGCACCTGGATGTGGGAGGAAGCTGGATCATCTGGAGGTGACCCACACAAGCACAAAGAGAACATGCAAACTCCACACAGAAAGTCCCCAGGTGAGACGCAATCCCATGTCCTTCTTATTGTGAGGCAACAGTGCTGCCTACTAAGCCACCGTGCTACGAGTTGGTTCTGTGAAGGTAAATCCGCTTTGACATAGTGTGCATGAAATATGAGTCTGGCCCTTGGGTGTGCAACAATTTGACTTCTACCGTCTGCCTAGAGTTCAAAAGCAAGCATCTTAGCTGCACTATTTTAGATTGGCATAGCCCTCAGTTGGACTTAGGCCTACGTCTGGTCAACTTGACAAATAGAAATAGTCATTTGTATGGATTGTGGACAATGACCCCTCACTGTTGGAAGGCTGTTCAAATTTTAGTTTGATACGCTTCAAAAGGTGACTCAAACTCTAATGTTGATGTCAACGTGACATGGGATAATGGCCTATTTTTGGAAAAGTATACCAATCACATTCAGCATTTGGTCTGTTGTAGAACATCTGGTTTACACATATGATTGCACCATTTTTTTTTTTTAACAGCAGACAAATTTTTTGATGGTGTTGCGACACCACATATATCGTGGTGTTGCTATGTGACACAATGTGAAAAGGTATTGTACCTTCAGCAAACAATAAATAAATACATTACGGCCCTGATCTTCTTGTAGTAAAAAATGGTGTCAATAGTGTTCAGAGACCAGCTGATCAATTCCATGATTAATCCAATATAGTTTGAAGAATTCACAGCCTGGTGAAGTAAGGACTTTGAAGGTTGGAGCAGAGATAGAGGAGCGAGGAGGAGATCTGACCACCATCGCCGGAGTCCCAAGCTGTATCCATTGCAGCACTTCCCAAGGATCCTCCAAATACACCCAGTTCCATTGGGTCTTAATGTTTGGACACTGAATGGGCTGGATTGGGGGGGGGGGGGGACCAAAGTCTAGAATGAGCAATCCAATCCAAAAAAATGACCCGGGCCTATTGCTACAAAATTCTGCAAGCATTTGCAGGGCACACCAATTGGCACATATCTAAAGGTCAAGGTCAGGTTTATTTATAAAGCACATTTACAAACAGTCAACACTGCCCCAAAGTGCTGTACAATAAAAGGATTTAAAATTATATCGTTAAATACAAGAACAAAATAAATCAACAAGACAGTAAAATATGTGGCAGTGTTCAGCTCATTGTTGGGAAAGTGTAGGTACACGGACCCACAACAGGGGGCGCAAATGAACGGACAATGGAGTAGGTCAAATAACAACACTTTACTGTTGTGAATGTGCACAACAAATACAACAGATTACAACAATAGACAAAAGTCAATTCTCAAAGGTGTCGTGTGGGCAGGCTCGAAGATAGGAGACGCCTGTCCAAAGCAGAACCGGAACCACACGATTTCCTCCGCCACCAGACCCCGGGAATACTGGAGCCGCCAAGTCCCGAACTCCCAGGTGGCCACTGCCTCCGCGTGTCGGACCTGGTACTGCTGGCGAGGAACAAAAAGCAATTAAATGAGGGCGCGTTTGCACCCAGGAATCCGTATGGCAGGAAAGCTACCTCCACCTCTCGTTGGAAAAGTAGTCCACAATACAATGCACAAAATACTGTCAAACAGTCAGCTGAGAAATTACCTTCCAGGTAGAACGATATCTCGGCAAAGGGGTGGAGATGACGTCTTGCTGTTATACCGATGCTGATCAGATGAGTGGCGACAGCTGTCATAGGCAATGAGCGTCAGCTGTCATCCCGGCTGCTCCTGTGAGGCGGCAGCGCCCTCTGGTGCCTGGAGCCCGCACTCCAGGCAGGGCACCCTCTGGTGGTGGTGGGCCAGCAGTACCTCCTCTTCAGCGGCCCACACAACAGGACCCCCCCCTCAACGGGCGCCTCCTGGCGCCCGACCAGGCTTGTCCGGGTGGCGGCGGTAGAATTCGGCCAGGAGGGCCGGGTCCAGGATGAAGCTCCTCTTCACCCAGGAGCGTTCTTCAGGTCCGTACCCCTCCCAGTCCACCAAATACTGGAAGCCCCGGCCCATCCTGCGGACATCCAAGAGCCGGCGCACAGTCCAAGCCGGCTCGCCATCGATGATCCGGGCAGGAGGTGGTGCCGGACCCGGAGTACAGAGGGGTGAGGTGTGATGGGGCCTGATCCGGGACACATGGAAAACAGGATGGATCCGCAGTGAGGCCGGAAGCTGAAGCCTCACTGCGGCGGGACTGAGTATCTTGACGATCTTAAACGGACCGATATACCGGTCCTGCAGTTTAGGGGAGTCCACTTGAAGGGGAATGTCCTTAGTAGACAACCACACTGCCTGCCCTGGCCGGTACGTAGGGGCCGGGGTTCGCCGACGGTCTGCATGGGCCTTCGTCCTCATCCGGGCCCTCAGCAAGGCAGAACGGGCGGCACGCCACACCCGACGGCACTTCCGTAGGTGGGCCTGGACCGAGGGCACACCGACCTCTCCCTCAACCACCGGAAACAAAGGAGGTTGGTACCCCAGACATACCTCGAAAGGGGAGAGGCCGGTGGCTGACGACACCAGGCTGTTATGGGCATACTCGATCCAGGCCAGATGGGTACTCCAGGCCGCCGGGTGCACGGCTGTCACGCAACGCAGGGCCTGCTCCACCTCCTGATTGGCCCGTTCTGCTTGCCCGTTGGTCTGGGGATGATACCCGGATGAGAGACTCACCGTGGCCCCCAGTTCCCGGCAGAAGCTCCTCCAGACTTGCGAGGAGAACTGGGGGCCGCGATCGGAGACGATGTCTGTTGGGATCCCATGCAGCCGGACGACGTGGTGGACCAGGAGGTCCTCTGTCTCCTGGGCCGTCGGGAGCTTCGGGAGGGCCACGAAGTGGGCCGCCTTGGAGAATCGGTCCACTATCGTGAGGATGGTAGTGTTGCCCTGGGACGGCGGGAGGCCTGTGACAAAATCCAGGCTGATGTGGGACCAGGGGCGATGGGGCACGGGCAGCGGCTGGAGCAGTCCCGAAGCCCTGCGATGATCAGCCTTGCCCCTGGCGCAGGTGGTGCAGGCCTGGATATAATCCCGGACGTCGGCCTCTAGGGACGCCCACCAGAAGCGCTGCCGGACAACTGCCACGGTTCTTCGCACCCCTGGATGACAGGAGAGCTTAGAGCCGTGACAGAAGTCCAGGACTGCAGCCCTAGCTTCTGGTGGGACGTAGAGTCTGTTCTTCGGCCGAGTTCCGGGGTCCGGGCTTCGTGCCAGGGCCTCCCGGACGGTTCTCTCTACGTCCCAGGTAAGGGTGGCCACGATAGTGGACTCCGGGATGATGGGTTCCGGTGGATCCGACAACTCCGCTTTGACTTCTTCTTCATGTACCCGGGACAAGGCATCCGATCTCTGGTTTTTGGTCCCGGGACGGTAGGTGATCCGGAAGTCAAAACGGCCGAAGAACAGTGACCAGCGGGCTTGCCTGGGGTTCAGCCGCTTGGCGGTCTTGATATACTCCAGGTTCCGGTGGTCAGTGAAAACCGTGAATGGCACGGACGTTCCCTCCAACAGATGTCTCCACTCTTCAAGAGCCTCTTTCACCGCAAGGAGTTCTCGATTGCCGACGTCATAGTTCCGTTCGGCCGGGGTCAACCTGCGGGAAAAATAGGCACACGGGTGAAGGACCTTATCGGTCTTCCCGCTCTGGGAAAGCACAGCTCCTATCCCTGAGTCCGAGGCGTCCACTTCAACCACTAACTGGCGACTAGGATCGGGCTGCACCAGAACGGCTGCAGACGAGAAGCGCCGTTTCAACTCCTTGAACGCGGCATCGCAACGATCCGACCAGGTGAAGGGGACCTTTGGTGAGGTCAGGGCTGTCAGGGGGCTACCTACCTGACTGTAGCCCTTAATGAACCTCCTGTAGAAATTAGCAAAGCCGAGGAACTGTTGCAGCTTCCTA